>NC_037673.1:177435349-177621272 GCF_003255815.1 Theropithecus gelada
AAAAAAAAAAAAAAAAAAAAAAAAACCAAAACAAAACAAAATACAACACAACACAACAAAAAAAAAAACCTTTCGACCGGTCACGGCTGTAATCTCAGCACTCTGGGAGGCCGAGGCAGGTGGATCACCTGAAGTCAGGAGTTGGAGACCATCCTGGCCAACATGGTGAAATCCCGTCTCTACTAAAAATACAAAAATTAGCTGGGCGTGGTGGCGGCGCCTGTAGTCCCAGCTACTCGGGAGGCGGAGGTTGCAGTGAGACGAGATCGCGTCACTGCACTCCAGCCTGGGCGACAGAGCAAGACTCTGTCCCCAAAAATAATAAAAATAAAAATAAAAATAAAAATAAAAATAATAAATACAGGCCGGGCGCGGTGGCTCAAGCCTGTAATCCCAGCACTTTGGGAGGCCGAGACGGGTGGATCACGAGGTCAGGAGATCGAGACCATCCTGGCTAACACGGTGAAACCCCGTCTCTACTAAAAAATACAAAAAAAATTAGCCGGGCGCAGAGGTGGGCGCCTGTAGTCCCAGCTACTCGGGAGGCTGAGGCAGGAGAATGGCGTGAACCCGGGAGGCGGAGCTTGCAGTGAGCTGAGGTCCGGCCACTGCACTCCAGCCCGGGGGACAGAGGGAGACTCCGTCTCAAAAAAAAAAAAAAAATAATAATAATAATAAATACAAACGGGCGTTTTGGTGGACGCCTGTAATCTCAGCTACTCGGGATTCTGAGGCAGGAGAATAATTTAAACTCAGGAGGCAGAGGTTGCAGTGAGCCGAGATAGCGCCACTGCACTCCAGCCTGGTGGACAGGGCGGTATTTCATTTAAAAAAAAAAAAAAAATTATTTCGGCTGAGCGTGGTGGCTCATACCTGTAATTCCTGCACTTTTAGGAGGCCGAGGTGGGAAGGTTGCTTGAGGCCAAGAGTTCAGGACCAACCTGGCCAACTACCTAGCCAGACCCTCATCTTTAAAATAAAAATTAAAGAACATTAAATAATAAAGCAGAATTCAGTGAAAAGTGTTTAACTCCCCCTTAGGTGACAATTTCAATTTTATATTTTTGTGCATATTCTTCCAGAAATTTTGATGCAAGTATAGTTTTTTGGGGGATGGGGGGAAGGCGGGGGACAGAGTCTCTTAATCTGCCACCCAGACTGGAGCATAGTGGGAGATCTTGACTCACTGCAACCTCCGCCTCCCAGGTTCAAGCAACTCTCCTGCTTCAGCCTCCCTAGTAGCTGGAATTACAGGCATGTGCCACCATGCCTGGCTAATTATGTATTTTTAGCAGAGACGGGGTTTCTCTATGTTGGTCAGGCTGGTCTCCAACTCCCGACCTCAGGTGATCTGCCCGCCTTGGCCTTCCAAAGTGCTGGGATTACAGGCATGAGTCACCGCGCCCGGTCTATTTCGAAGATCTTTCTATTTCAAAACATAGAAAATATCCTCAATCTTTTTTTACAGCTGCACAATATTCCACTGTAGATGAATCATCTTTTATTTAACAGATGACTTATGGATGGGCATTTACATTGTTTCCAATTTTTTTGTTCTTATGATCAATGCTACAGTTAAGCATGTAGCAACTGTCATTTTGCACTTTTGCACTTTTATCTGTGGAGGTAATTGCCAGAAGTGAGATCTGTTGCATCCAGATTTATGTGCAAGTAATTTTGTAAAAATAGATAAATCACCCTGCTACAGAACCTAGTCTGATATGACCTCCCACTAGCCATGAATGAGATTGCCTGTTTCTCCACGGTCTTGGGGGAAATGGGCTGCCTGGACAACAAATTTAAACGTGTGGCTCCCCCACTTAAAATTGCTGGAGTCTTTCACTGCCTGCCTACAGGATAACACCCATTGAAGAGCCTACAGGGCACCACCTGGCAGGGAGAAGGACCTTCCCCCGCCCCTTTACATCACACAGGAACGTACTCAGATAAAAGATTTTGAAGAGTACAGTGTCACTTTCATTTATGGTTCTTAACCCAATTCTGTATGACAGCATTGTGTTTTCTCTTTTCAGGCCTGTTTCTCAAGAGGCTACCGTGTTCTCTTCACTTGCAAAGCCAGGACACCATTAGAAAGGCCTGCTCAGTTATTTCTTACTCTGCACATCTTCTTCCTTGGACAGGAAGAATCCAACCAGACATAAGAAATAAAATGTATATGTCATTTTCCATTTGGTCTTGGTGTCCTGTGGGGCATGTATAAATTATTAGAGCACAGATGTGTTTGCTGAAGTGTCTGCAAGAATCATTACATATAATTTATATGTAAATTATTAATCAACCTTTTCCGAATGTTTTCATTTAAAAACCTCATTTGAAACAGAAAATTATCTTCAGGTTTAATATATTCATGGCTATTACCTAATCTAACTAGTCTAAACATATTCCAATATCTTTCTTTTTTTATTATTTTTTTTTTATTTTTTGAGACGGAGTCTCGCTCTGTTGCCCAGGCTGGAGTGCAGTGGCGCGATCTCGGCTCCGTCTCCCGGGTTCACACCATTCTCCTGCCTCAGCCTCCCCAGTAGCTGTGACTACAGGCGCCCGCCACCATGCCCGGGTAATTTTTTGTATTTTTGGTAGAGACGGGGTTTCACCGTATTAGCCAGGGTGGTCTCGATTCCCTGACCTCGTGATCCGCCCATCTCGGCCTCCCAAAGTGTTGGGATTACAGGCGTGAGCCACCACGCCTGGCCCCGGTATCTCTTTCTTTAGCAATCACTGATTTCTCTTTACTGAACTTGAGGAAGTCATTCTTCTAGGATCTCTGTGGTAGCATCAGGGGAGATGGCTCAGCTGCCATCAAATGCTCACCTCACTGTTTCATTGCTGTTTATATCATATCACATTGGATTAAAGGTGCAAGTCCCTCAGGTAGAAGGCAGGCCTCAGTCACATGCTGGTGTTCTGGGGAATGTGAGTTTCAGGCAAGAAGGAAGCTGAAGTGTCAACTGGAGCAACCTAACTCTGGAGGACTGCCTGAAAAAGGAAGAGTGGCCAAAAAGATGACCCAGAATGGCCCGTTCTTCCATTCTGCGTTGGGACCAACTGGAGGAGAGCCACAGGATATTCTGGGAAACGTCCCTGCTTATCACTGTCATTTGAGATGTTTAGTATCTAGGGGTGATGGGGGCACTTCTGAATATAGAAAAGAATACATGCTTGCTTTGTGATTAATATTCAATTTATTGGAGTTGTAAATGTTAAGGTCTAGTTTTTCTGAAGACTTTAAATTCAGCTTACAGATTTTTTTTTTATAAAGTGATCAATTTTTGAAACAACAAGAACAATCCCTTTCATCAGTTCCCTCATTAACTAACTTTCATTACCTAAGGCTGTCAAACGGAGGCATTCTGAACGGCTAAGCAATTGGTAAATGTCACTTATACATTTCAAATCACAATTATGAATTTTATATTTATGAACCCTCATTGGCTGGGCAAGGAGGCAGGAGACTGAGGGATTAGGTCACAGTTGGCAGTGGAGAGCTGGTATCCGAACTTCATTTGCTCTTACAGACTCCCTGCTTTAACCAGTAACCCATAGCACCTTCAGAAATCCTGGGAGTATTATTTGAAATCTTCTGAATAAAGCTATGTACTCATTTATCTATCTTTCACAGTCCTGCACTGAGGCCTTACTGTGTGCCTCATTAGCCTCGGGGTCCGGTAAGATTGCAGATCCAATGTCCTCCACTCATTTTTCAATCTGTTTGCAAAAAAAAATAAAACAAAAAACAGCAACTGGTGTGGGTGGAGTCATGAGAATGCATATTCAAGGAAGTAGAGCTGTGGCTCCTTACCTCCCCACACCCAAGGTCTTCCCTCTTGATCTCACCAGTCTCACTCCTACTTCAGAGTCTTTGACCTTCCTCCGCTTCCTCTCTCCCAAAAGCCTCTTCTCCAAGATCTTTGGAAGGCTGCCTCTCTCTTTTCCTGGCTCAGCTCAGTGTCACCTGTTCTGCTGCCTCTTTCCTGGCCCCTCTCTATAATGCCATCTTCTGTTGACCTGCCACTCTACCACATTGCCCTCTTTAATATTGTGGCAGCCCTTATCACTCTCTGAGGTGGTTTCTGTATCTGCCTGTTGTTTGTTATTTAAATCATCTGTCAGAAAGTGAACTCCAGGAGGGCAGGGACCTGATCTATCCCTTTTTACTGCAATATAAATGACTGAATAAATGAGGTGTCATTTTAACAGTGCACACCACAGGTTGGTTTCGAGGATGCAAGGAATCAATGCAAATCTAGCACATAGGACAAAGCCTAGAATGGTGGTGTGCGCCTTTAACCTCGGGAGGGCTGAGGCAGGAGGATTGGATTAGTTAAGCCCAAGAATTCAAGGTCAGCCCTAACAACACGGGGAGACTCTAGACTCATAAAAGAAAATAAAAGATAAATAAGTAAAAGGACAGTACCTAGTCCCTAGTAAGGGCTCAATTACTGAGATTTGTAACTGTTACTACGATTCCCGAAACCTCAAAGGGTTATAGAGTATCAGAACAGCCACAGTGAAAGGGAGACAGTCAGTAATGTGACTGTAGAGGGGCAGTCCATGAGATCTGTGAGGATCAGAAAGAAAAGAGCCAGTGGGTTGGAGATGGTTGGAGACAGGGATAAAACAGGAATGGTGGGAGAGCGAGAGTTGTTGAAGCTGGGAGATGCCTATTTGGAGTTTCATCACACCTTTCTCTCTAAATGTTGAGACAAGATCACGCTCTGCTACCCAGGCCAGGGTGCAGTGGTGCTATCTTGGCTCACTGCAGCCTCTACCTTCTGAGCTCAAGTCATCCTCCCACCTCAGCCTCCTGAATAGCTGGTGTGGCACATGCCTGGCTAATTTTTGTATTTTTTTTTTTTTTTTTGTAGAAAATATTCTGTATTTTCTACTTTAAAATAGAAAAAAAGAGAGAAAATAATTTTGTGTTTTTTGTTTTGTCATGTTGCCCAGGCTGGTCTCAAACTCCTGGGCTCCAGCAATCCACTCACCTTGGCCTCCCAAAATGCTGGGATTATAGGTGAGAGCCACTATGACTAGCCTACAATTGGCTTTGGAGTGAGAGGTTAAATATCTAAGTAGAGGCCGGGCGCGGTTGCTCATGCCTGTAATCCCAGCACTTTGGGGGGCCGAGAGGGAGGCGGATCACGAGGTCCGGAGTTCGAGACCAGCCTGACCAACATGATGAAGCCCCGTCTCTACTAAAAATACAAAAATTAGCTGGGCATAGTGGCACGCTCCTGTAATCCCAACTACTCAGGAGGCTGAGGCAGGAGAATGGAGTGAACCCGGGAGGGGGAGGTTGCAGTGAGCCGAGATCGCGCCACTGCACTCCAGCCTGGGCGACAGAGCAAGACTCCTCTCAAAAAAAAAAAACAACAAAAACAAAACAAACAAACAAACAAAAAAACAAACAAAAAACAATCTAAATAGATAATCTGGTAAGGAAATGATGTTGTTTATTTGAAAAAAAAAAAGAAAAAGAAAAAGAAAAAAAAAGGCCTGGTGCGGTGGCTCACGCCTGTAATCCCAGCACTTTGGGCGGCCAGGCTGGTGGATCACGAGGTCAGGAGTTGGAGACCAGCCTGGCAAATACGGTGAAGCTCCGTCTCCACTAAAAATACAAAAATTAGCCGGGCGTGGTGGCGGGCGCCTATAGTCCCAGATGCGCGGGAGGCTGAGGCGAGAGAATCGCTTGAACGCAGGAGCCGGAGCTTGCAGTGAGCCGAGATTGTGCCACTGCACTCCAGGCTGGGCGACAGAGCAAAACCCTGTCTCAAACAAAACAAAACAAAAAGCAAATATCTAGCAAAGCTGCAACTAAATAGAACCTTCGATGTGAATTCGCCTCCTTCAAACTATTTCTCTAGGGCACCTGCAAGGGAGGGAGCCAGGAGTTCTGACTCCACGCACCGTCCTGGTACCCGGAGTGGGCTCTTTTATTCTTCACTGAAAAAAAACCCCTCAAACTTCCTGAATATTTTCCTGCATCATAGGGTAGAGGAAGCATAGACAGGCCAAAGCAGAATTTGGAAACGGGTGCTTTCAAATTGTCAGGACAATACTGAAAGAAAAAACAGCCATGGCAAAGGGGCGCCCGCCAACACGCAGCTGCAATTCAGGCATCAAAAAGGGAGTAATAGCACTGAGTTCCAGTTAATTGAAACAAGATGAATTCAGGAAAGCTGTAAAGCCATAACGACAAGGTGGCATTGTGTAACCTAAAGCCAGCCACAGTAGCTGAGACCTGTAGTCCAATCAACTTTGGGAAGTCTCTGGCAGGATCTTTTGAGGCCACCATCCACTCCACCTTTCTAAAATAGATACAGCATATATAATATAAATATATAATATACTTATGATTTATATAATAAATATATAATATAGTCATTATGTAATAAATTTATTATTACATAATGAATATATAATGTATTTGTTATTTATGTAATATATTTATTATTTATGTAATAAATATATAATATACATTTTATAATATGTATAATATCTATTTAGAGACGTGGAGGGGTCCTTGGTCTCAAAGGGTCCTCCCAGAGGATCCTCCTGAAACTCCGTCTCCAACAAAGAAACAAAGGTATATATATTTGAGACGGAGCGGAGTTTCGCTCTTGTCACTGGAGTGCAATGGCACGATCTCGGTTCGCTACAACCTCCGCCTCCGAGGTTCATGCGACCATTCTCGTGCCTCAGCCTCCCAAGTAGCTGGGATTACAGGTATGCGCCACTGCGCCCAGCTAATTCTGTATTTTTAGTAAGACGGGGGGGTTTCACTATGTTGGGCAGGCTGGTCTCCAACGCCTGACCTAAGGTGACCCACCCGCCTCGGCCTCCCAAAGTGCTGGGATTACAGGCGCGAGCCACCGCGCCCCGCCCGTTTCTAAATATTTTTAAACATGTAATTCGAAATATGACTCCAAAGAGACTGTTTCCTGTACATCTTGTTGCCCCGCCCAGCTAGTTGGCTGATGTTGACTGTGTTGCTTTGCTTTGAATTTGCTTCACAATTTGCTTTGCTTTCCACAAGGAAGACCAATGAGAACTGTCTTACGTTAGCTGAGGCACAAGGCAAAATACACTTAGAGGAGAGTGGCAAAGGACTGAGTGATGGTCCTGGCCTCCCAGAGTCCCAGTGGCCAAGGAAATGCAGAAGGCACTCTGTCAGCAAAGTACAGACTCACTTCAAACCAGTCAGTTGAACATGACAGTAGGAGTGCGAGGGCGGGTCGGCGGGGAAGGGGTGAGGAGGAAGAAGTTGGGCCGGGGAGAACACTCTGGGAGAATTCTCCTGCATGGGGTCTTTAAGTTCTAGGATGACTACCGGACTTTCTGATGCGTAAATTCTGGGACGATATACAATTACAATTAAGTGTGAAAGGGCAGTGAGAAAGAAATAGGCATGACATTGATATTTTCTGTGAACGTTATGCTAATGCTATCCCAACAAGTTTTGCCATCCCGGGACTCTGCTTTGATTACGCTTTGTCTGCATTTAAAAGGTATAAAACGTTAAAGAGAATTTTGGGTTTTGCCACTTTTCCTTTTTTTTTTTTTTTTAACAGGCTGTGTGCCCAGGCTGCAGTGCGGTGGCGCGATCGTGGCTCACTGCAGACTCGACCTAGGGTAGTAACTGGAACTACAGGTATGCACCACCACGCCCGGTTAATATATATATATATTATTCTAGAGATGGAGCCGGGGGCGGGGGCGGATGGGACAGTCTCACTATGTTGTCTAGGCTGATCTCGAACTCCTAAGCCCAGTTTCTGAGTAGCGGGGGCTACAGGAGCGCGCTGACACGCCCGACCCTTGCTTTGCCACTTAGATGTTGCATTTATTCGACTTTCACTTCGGGCAGAGGTGCTGGGAAAGAGGCGGCTGGGCCCCTGCGGAAGTGTGCCGGTGCGGTGCGAGAAAGCTGGAGGCCGGTTTTCCAGACGGGGAAGCAGCCTGCGCTGCCGGGGCGCACGGCATGTGGTTTCCCCAGGCTTCTGTCCCGCCAGGAGCGCTGTACTAGGGATCCCGACCACCGCTCCGGCTGCTTCTCTGAAGCCTTTGCAGCCTTTTCCCTGCGATTGCCGAAGCCGCCCCCTGGGGAGCGGGCTCCCAACTCACCTGCAGCGTCCCACGGCCCGAAGGCGACGTGCTGCGAGTGAGGACGGGTGCAGAGGGAGGCTGACCGTGACGCCTTGGAAGGGCAGATGGCCCTGTTGACTGCCCTGCACCGCCACTGCGGACACAAAAGCCGTGTCCGGGCTGCAGGCGGGCCTGCACTGGGGGCACGCGCCGGGAGCCAGAGCAGGCCACGCGGATGCGAGCCGCGGGGGTGGTCCCGCGGAGGAAGGGTGGTGGCAGGCTCGAGAAGCCAGCGGGGTGGAAAGTCTCAGCCTCGCCCGCGCTCACTGCAGAGGGGTGGGGTGAGAGCCAGCACTCTCCCGCCGCGCGACGCCGCGGGCGTGGGGGTCTGCACCAGTCTGGCTTGCCTTAGAACTCGCTGGAACCCCGCTTTCCACTCAGTCACCGGCAGTCCTCCGCCCGAACCAGCCTGTGTTTCAGTTGAATTTCTCTGTGCCCCGTTTCTTTTCCGTTCCCTGTCCTTTTGCTCCGTCTCACATGTTCCGCTGCCTTATGTGACCTGTCCGTGCCTCAGTGGCCTCATCTGTAAACAGCCCTTCCAGAATGGTTAGGTTCCTCTGCAGGAAGCCCAGGGCCACACCTGCAGACCACTTCATGTGTGGTACACGTTGTAGTTATTGCCGTCACTATTGGCCTTCCGGTGCACACCTTCCCCGGCCTGAATTTCCAACCCGAGACTTCTTGCACTTTTCAATCGTTCATCTGTCATTCCGTGGCATTCCCCGTCCGCCGGGACTTTGCAGGCAGACCCTAACAATGACCAGTAGGACCACGTGCTTCTCACCCTGGTATTGTAGACGTAGACGTGGAATACACCGGTTGAAGTTACTTGGCAATGGATTGGAAAATCCGGCTGCTGTATAAGTGTAGTAAAATTAGCGAACGTTTATACGCACCAGACTCCACAGTAAGAAACCTTTTTAAGCTGGAAGGAAAACTTCGCTTTCTTGTTTCCGCCCGGTTTCGAACCGGGGACCTTTCGCGTGTTAGGCGAACGTGATAACCACTACACTACGGAAACCGGCACTTACCGTGTGCTCTATGATTCTTATAAGTGTTAAAGTCAGCATCCAGGTGTCAGCTTCACCCATTGAGTCACGGCCTTCAGATCCATTCTTCCCCAGAACGCCAGTCTTCTTGTGGTCCTGCGTAACGGTGTTTGTCAAACTGTAAAGCGTGACCTCTAAGGGTACCCCAGTCACCTCCAGCAATTAAAAGCAAAACAAAGCCGGGCGCGAGGGCTCACGCCTGTAATCCCAGCATCTTGGGAGGCCGAGATGGGCGGATCACGAGGTCAGGAGTTCGAGACCATCCTGGCTAACACGGTGACACTCCGTCTCTACTAAAAATACAAAAAATTAGCTGGGCGAGGTGGCGGCGCCTGTAGTCCCAGCTACTCGGGAGGCTGAGGCAGGAGAATGCCGTGAACCCGGGAGGCGGAGCTTGCAGTGAGCCGAGATCGTGCCACTGCACTCCAGCGTGGGCAACAGAGCCAGACTCCGTCTCGAATAATAATGATAAACAAAACAAAACAAAGAACTAGCGAGCATCGCGGGAGGAAATGTGGGGAAAAGAGAGATCAAACTGTTACTGTGTCTGTGTAGAAAGAAGTAGACATAAGAGACTCCATTTTGTTCTGTATTAAGTAAAATTCTTCTGCCTTGAGATGCTGTTAGTCTGTAACCCTAGCCCCAACCCTGTGTTCGCAGAGACATGTGCTGTGTTGACTCAAGGTTTAATGAATTTAGGGCTATGCAGGATGTGTTTTGTTAAAAAAGTTCTGGAAGGAAGTATGTTTGTTAAAAGTCATCACCATTCTCTAATCTCAAGTACCCAGGGACACAAACACTGCGGAAGGCCGCAGGGACCTCTGCCTAGGAAAGCCGGGTATTGTCCGAGGTTTCTCCCCATGTGACAGTCTGAGATACGGCCTCGTGGGAAGGGAAAGACCTGACCGTCCCAGGCCCAACACCCCGTAAAGGGTCTGCGCTGAGGAGGGTTAGTGAGAGAGGAAGGCCTCTTTGCAGTTGAGATAAGAGGAAGGCATCTGTCTCCTGCTCCTTCCTGGGCAATGGAATGTCTCGGTGTAAAACCCGATTGTATGTTCTATTTACTGAGATAGGAGAAAACCACCTTAGGGCTGGAGGTGAGACGTGCTAGCGGCAATGCTGCTCTTTAATGCTCTGAGATGTTTGTGTACCTGCACAGGAGGCACAGCACCTTTCCTTAAACTTATTTATGACACAGAGACCTTTGTTCACATGTTTTCCTGCTGACCCTCTCCCCACTATTACCCTATTGTCCTGCCACATCCGCCTCTCCGAGATGGTAAAGATAATGATCAATAAATACTGAGGGAACTCAGAGACCAGTGTCAGCGGGCGCGGGTCCTCCCTGTGCTGAGCGCCGGTCCCCTGGGCCCACTTCTCTTTCTCTATACTTTGTCTCTGTGTCTCTTTCTTTTCTCAGTCTCTCGTCCCACCGACGAGAAACGCCCACAGGTGTGGAGGGGCAGGCCACCCCTTCAAGGAAAGGCAAATGTACCTTCCGAGGCTTCCCTACTGGTTCTTTCTCTTCCAGGGAAGACAGCCAGAGGTTTTAATTTTCACATAATTTGTGCTCTAGGGACAGTAATGACAGAGAGGATTGAAAAAATGCAAAATGCATTCAAAACACACGATATTTGGGCCGGGCGCGGTGGCTCAAGCCTGTAATCCCAGCACTTTGGGAGGCCGAGACGGGCGGATCACAAGGTCAGGAGATCGAGACCATCCTGGCTAACACGGCGAAACCCCGTCTCTACTAAAAACACAAAAAATTAGCCGGGCGAGGTGGCGGCGCCTGTGGTCCCAGCTACTCGGGAGGCTGAGGCAGGAGAATGGCGTGAACCCGGGGGGCGGAGCTTGCAGTGAGCTGAGATCTGGCCACTGCACTCCAGCCTGGGCGACAGAGCGAGACTCCGTCTCAAAAAACAAACAAACAAAACACACGATATTTGAATATATTTTGTTAAAATGTAAATTAAAGTAAATGTAAAAATCAAAAAGTGAAATTTCTATGTCCTTTCAAAAATTATTTATTCTATGAATTATGCATAAGTATTAAAATAAAGGACAAAATATAAATTAATGAATATCAAAATTTTAAGTCAGTTTTTAAAAATAAATCTGAAATTTTTATTACTTTTTAAGAGTTCAATGAAAAATTTTAGGTATTTTTATAAAAATAGAACTCGTGAATCCTAGCATCCAAGGTGCGCACGTATGTAGAGTTGGAATGACGCTTAACGCCTGTCATATGGAGATCGGCATATATGTAAATTTAAAAGTAGCGATTGCTTAATATTGTGAAACGTTTTTCCGTTCCCACGCCTAATTTCCGAATACCTGGAGAGCTTGGAAGGGAGGCGCAGTCCTGCTGATCAGGGATCCTTGCTGCCTCTGTGACCCCGAAGGCCCGCTCCATTCGGCGCAGGGCGGGAGTCCTTCTTGTGTGAGTCTGATTCTCTGGTCAAGGTCACCATGGGCCTCCAAGAGGCCCAATCCATGGACGCCTTCTCTTACCAGACCATGTGCTGAACTGGACGCTGCCAATCTCCTTTGCACTGCGGCACCCTCGGCCTGGGTGGACGCTTCGCTGCAGGCTTTTCTCCCATCCCGACTCCGCCTCCGAGCGCCCGAGGCTGACCCTGGAGCTCCACATCGGCTTGCAGCAGGACCCACACCTTCGCTCCGTCTCTGGTTCCAGCAAGAACTGTTCCCCCAAGCTTCAGATCCACGCGTGTCTTGGGCGGTCTTTCCAGATATCGCACAACATCTAACGCCCAACCTGTTCCAGACCTAAGTCATTGTTTTTTCCTTCCCTCCCCTCCCGCATCCTCAGCCTGTGATCTCGATTGTGGAACTACCCAAATCTTTCTCCGTTGCAAGCCGTGCATCCGGCTCCTTCACCTGCGTCTCCCTCTGGCTGCCGCCTCCTGTATGGACCAGGCCTGTGTCCTTCCAGCCGGTCTCCCACAGTCTTAATCCCACTCATACTCCCTGATTGCATCATTCCTGAAGGAACCCCCTGAAATAGAAATCAGAGTGAGTCCCTCAGTCTCCCCAGGCCCCATCACCACAGGGTTTGGGAGGAGGCCAAAGATCCCAACAGGTTCCATGTGTTTGTCCTGCTTCTCTGAGTGTTGAACGCTTGTCGCCTTTGTGCTCGGAGCAGCTTGGGTCACCTGCCTGGAGGGGCATCCCAAATCTAACTTGGCCAGAGCGGCGACGGGTGGAAGGGGTGGAGAGAAGAGAAAGCACGAATTGTAGCAAAAAGCTCCAGCGGGCGTTCCCTTGGCTTGCTGGAGGACAAAAAAGAGAAGCCTGTCCACTTCATCTCCACTTTAATGAAAAAGCCAGCATCCTTTAAGAATGTTTTCCAGTCCCAGTGAAAGTGGTAAAACAAAAACAAAAACAAAAACAAAAAACCCTGAAACCACAGTCTGCAAAAGAATCCGAAATAATTTGTGCAAGCCGAAATGTCAAACTTCAAACTCTTTGAACACCAGCTTGTTTAGACTCTTCCTGATGTTCCAAGACCACAGCCCCAGTAACTCACGTGCTAGGATTTTACTAGCGACTCTATTTACAAACTCTGACCGGCTTCTGCCCAGACCGCCCTCACAGACTACATAGCCCTGCTAAGTCTCCACTTTGATACACGTCTGAGACAGAAGAGGATGCTATCTTTGCTCAGTGAGTTTAAACCAGCTTTCTATGATCAACAGACTTCTCTCGGGGTGTGGTGTGTATGCGGAGGAGACTTCGACAGCTTAAAAATACAAAACGGGGCCGGGCGCGGCGGCTCACGCCTGTGATCCCAGCACTTTGGGAGGCTGAGGCAGGAGGATCACGAGGTCAGGAGATCGAGATCGTCCTGGCCAACATGGTGAAACCCCGTTTCTACTAAAATAGAAAAAATTAGCCAGGCGTGGTGGCGGGCGCCTGTAGTCCCAGCTATTCAGGAGGAATCGCTTGAACCCAGGAGGCGGAGATTGTAGTGAGCCGAGGTGGTGCCACTGCACTTCAGCCTGGCGACATAGCAAGACTCCATCTAAAAGAAAAAGAAAGAAAGAAAGAAAGAAAGAAAGAAAGAAAGAAAGAAAGAAAGAAAGAAAGAAAGAAAGAAAGAAAGAAAGAAAGAAAGAAAGGAAGGAAGGAAGGAAGGAAGGAAGGAAGGAAGGAAGGAAGGAAGGAAGGAAGGAAGAAAGAAGAAAAAAGGGCTATATTTGCAGGACTAATTTCGAGGCCATTCTGAGCTCAGGCGATCCTCCCGCCTTGACTTACCCAAAGTATTGGGATTGCAGGCATGAGCCACCGCGGCGCATGGCCCGTTTTTATCTTTATTTATGTATGGGGGAAACATGGAGGCTGGTATGTGTGGGGCAACATCTCACAAATACAGACTCTTAAAATCAAGAGCATGAAAAAGAATATACGGAAGACAAGTGTCTCAGATTACACAAAGCATCTTTCTTGACAGGGAGTCGAAAGCAGGTCGCAGCGAGGCAAACGCGGAATCCTAACCCCTAAATATCCCAGCAACGTGGGAGTGAATCAGATAGGTTTTGACGCTCACAAACGCCTGGGGTCATCCTGCGGTCTCACCCCGGTTTCGGCAAACCATGCTGTTCCCTCCAGCACAGCAAGTTTCCGACACGGGGGCAGGCCGTCTGGTAAACAGAAAGTGCCTAATATGTGCTGCCCGTGGGCGTGTGGGTTACAGCAAAGGATCATGCATGCAGAACCCGCGGTGCTGGCCTGAAGGAACTGGTCCGCAGGGAGCCGCTTCTCATTCTTGCTCGGAGAGTTAGCGAGAGTTGTGAGAACTCTGCTCCGGGGCTTCTTCTGCACAACGATCAAAGACCACCCAGTTAAGCCCAAGCTCTAGCCCACCGTTAACTAATCCGCTACCCACTAGATCTTGGTCCAGAAGATACCGTTCGTGCACTTAGGTAACACGGCTTGCCTTACCCTTTCCAAAAGGAACTCCGCCCAACGTGGGGCTCGAACCCACGACCCTGAGATTAAGAGTCTCATGCTCTACCGACTGAGCTAGCCGGGCGGCTCGGCCAGCATTATAACTTTGTCTCTGAAGACGGAGGTTGCCCGCAGAGGTGTAGGCACGTTTCCACTGTACAAGTACTAAGAAGCGCCTGCGCCTGGCTCTGTTCTAGGCACTAGGGCGGAGGATCTGAAATCTACGGATTCCTTTGCATGTGATGGCTGCATAGGCTTCAGAAGGGAAGAGCAAGAGATTAGGTGAGGTGTAAAACATGAATTTACACTGCGATAATTTATTAAGGACGTGGTATGAGTTCGTGTTCCTCCGAAGCGCAGGCCGCACATGTCCTTCCAACCGGGTGACCTGGCCTCGGGAGAGAAATTCTCCTGAACAGGCCCAAAAAAACCGTGTTTCCGCCCGGTTTCGAACCGGGGACCTTTCGCGTGTGAGGCGAACGTGATAACCACTACACTACGGAAACTGCCTGAGCTAACGTTTCTCCAGCATTGTCCTCAAGATACACGTGGCTGCGAAGGCCAGGAAGGCGCTAGGCCCTCGCCCTCGTGGGACAGACCCAGGGACCCCTGCCGCGGCCGGCTGAGTGGTGTCCAGGTTCTGGAGCCAGACTTGTCTACCGCAGCCGGGTCCGCAGCTCCTGTAATGGCCGAGCATAGTTCACCCACGAGTGTTCGTGGTTTTTGGCGCGTTTGATCTGACATCCTCAGAGGCCTGACCGGACCCCTCTAGGAAGCACGACGTCCCCCTGGAGTTTTCCCGCGAGCCGCCTCTCCGAGAGCAGGGTAAGTAGGTCCTGCAGGCCCAGCCCTGGCGTCACGCCGTGTCTGGCACTCACTGGAGATTCTGTACATAAATCATTGCCTCGTCATTTTCCTCGCATCAAACAACATTTATTTGTTTTTATTATGTATCGACATCAAATCTCTATAAAAATAAATTTTAAAGAGCTATTTAAGCACCAAGTATTATTTCTACCGCACAAAGCATCTATTTTTGCGGAGATGCTGTGAGAATGTAGATGTAATGATTCGTCACCACTTCTTTACTGCTGGGCAGTTAGGGAAGTTCATCTAAACCATGAGACTGTGTCCGGTTGGCAGTTTCCACCTTGGATGCGGAACGCCGACTACAGTTGGGGAAGGGTTGGGCGTCTGCGGCCCGATCGGCCGAGCGCTTTCTCAGGCCCCGCCCCCGGTCCGAGCCGTACGACCCTCTGAGTCCTCCACAACAAAGTCTTCTGCCTAGAAGGGCCGGAAGTACTTCAGGGCGCTCCGCGGACCCACCCCCTCGCTTCCGGCATTGGCGGTGCGGCGTACCGGCTGCAGTCGGCTGTGTCGGGAGGGTAGGATGGCGCCTGGCCGATGCGGTCATAGCACCGAAAGCAGACGGCCACCAAGCGCTCCCCCCACCCCCCGAAGTTTCTCCCCAGCGGCGGGGGATGGGGGTAGGCGGTTCCTCTGTTCTTTCTGCGTTCGCCGCGGTCCCGCACCACAGAGACGTGGGCCTCCACCGTCCTAGCCCTACCGCCCTGTTCTGTAGTGCGGGCTAGAGCGTCTCCTTGCCATTTCCTGTCGCCCTGGGGCCCCGCGGGGGAAAAAGGGGGAGTAGCACGACAGCGGAGGGAAGTCGAGAGCTTAGGTGGCGTGTAGACGCCGGAAGTATTGGGAAGGAGGCCGGAAGCTAGGGGCGGGGCCAGGAAGTGAGGAGGGGCGGGGGTTTATGAGGAGTCCAAGGAGCATAGGGGCAGATTTGCACTCAGAGCCACCTGAGGGACTTGGCGGTGGTGCCCAGCACTGTCCCCTCCCCTCGCAGAGACACGGTTGTCGTTTGGGAGTAGGGAACACTGTGTGGCGGGGTGGGTTGGCGGGAGGACATCTCTCTGGCTGCCCTTGGGGCGAGGTGTGGAGGGGCAGGGCTGGGGGTGGAGCCGGGTCGCCAGGGCGTCGGTGGGGAAGACCCCCGCCCCTCGCCCCCCCATCGCACCTCTACACTGGCTGGCTGGACACTAAGATGGCTGCCGTTGCCATGACACCCAACCCTGTGCAGACCCTTCAGGAGGAGGCGGTGTGCGCCATCTGCCTCGATTACTTCACGGACCCCGTGTCCATCGGCTGCGGGCACAACTTCTGCCGAGTTTGTGTAACCCAGTTGTGGGGTGGGGAGGATGAGGAGGACAGAGATGAGTTAGATCGGGAGGAGGAGGAGGAGGACGGAGAGGAGGAGGAAGTGGAGGCTGTGGGGGCTGGCGCGGGGTGGGACACCCCCATGCGGGATGAAGACTACGAGGGTGACATGGAGGAGGAGGTCGAGGAGGAAGAAGAGGGTGTGTTCTGGACCAGTGGCATGAGCAGGTCCAGCTGGGACAACATGGACTATGTGTGGGAGGAGGAGGACGAAGAAGAAGACCTGGACTACTACCTGGGGGACATGGAGGAGGACCTGAGGGGGGAGGATGAGGAGGACGAGGAGGAAGTGCTGGAGGAGGATGAGGAAGAGGATCTAGACCCCGTCACCCCACTGCCCCCGCCTCCAGCCCCTCGGAGGTGCTTCACATGCCCCCAGTGCCGAAAGAGCTTTCCTCGGCGGAGCTTCCGCCCCAACCTGCAGCTGGCCAATATGGTGCAGGTGATTCGGCAGATGCACCCAACCCCTGGTCGAGGGAGCCGTGTGAGTGATCAGGGCATCTGTCCCAAACACCAAGAAGCCCTGAAGCTCTTCTGCGAGGTAGACGAAGAGGCCATCTGTGTGGTGTGCCGAGAATCCAGGAGCCACAAACAGCACAGCGTGGTGCCATTGGAGGAGGTGGTGCAGGAGTACAAGGTGAGAGAAGTACCGAGAGAAGATGGGATTTAGTCGGGGGCGGAGAGGAAGTAACGGGAGCTGAGGAAAGGAAACATCTCTTGGCCCATCAAAGAACCTCATGGTATTGATGGGCTGAGTTTGCTTGTCTAAGCACTTACTGCCAGCAGGTGGGTTAGAATGAGAAGGATTCTGTACGCAGAGCAGATGCAGTGAAGACGACCAGTCTCCATTTGCTTTGATGGCTTCCTCAAAGCCAATAGAGCAAAGCCGGCGATGCCAGATCAGGTCTCTAGAACTTCACCAGCAGTCTGGCTTGCTTTCTGGTGAGTCTTAAGTCTGTCCTTGACGGAGACACCTAGAGATGGAAAGAACCGGGGGCTTCAAAGGACAAGGAAAGGCTCAGAAGCAGGAACACAGAGATAACCGCTAGTGTCAGTGTCAGACCCAAATGCCCTGCCCTTGCCTCCCAGTGGGTTCCCCACCCACCACGATGTGGTTTGGTTCTGCCTTCAAGGACTTTCGTTGGCTCTGTCACTCTTATGTACTGACTAGGAAAGAGCTTTTCAGTCAGAAGACCTGGCTCTGCAAGTTGCACTGTCAAATCTTGTTTGTCTCTGTGTGTCTTTGAACTTTAATTTATCCAGGATTGATAGTTAATATTCTCTGGACATTTGTGTGTATACCAGGCACTGTACTAGGCACTTTTCATGGACCGTCTCTTTAAAACCCAAACAACACTGTGAGTTTGATATGTTTTCCATTCCCATTTTATAGATTGGGAAAGAGAGTCAGAGAGGCTTTAAGTACCATACAGAGGACCACAGAGCTTCAGTAATAATTGACTTAGTTATTTGCTGACCCTTCCCCTGGTGTATACTAACAACGCCACCACCATTTGGATGTCTGTTGTTTGACTTTTCTGATGTGACTTTCTTGGAGTCTGATTCTAGTTTGACAAATATCTTGCCCCTACTTCTCATTTTGACTTTCCTTTGGACATAGGTAAAGGAGATTTGTCTGCAAGGCAGCCAGCACAAATAGCACTACTTAGTGAAGGCCTGGATGGGTTTGGAGCAGTGGGACCAGGAGGAGGAGAGGGTAGCCTCTGTGTGGTCTGCTCAGAGCTTGTTTGTTTTATGACTCATGTTTTCACACCTGATTTCCTGCCATAATTTCATTTAGGTACTGTTTTTGTTACCCCAATTTTAGAGTAATGTGTGTAGGACTTCTCAGCCCTGAGTGGTACAGCTAGACAAACCTACATTACTTCATCACAAGTAACTATTGCTTCTACGGAGTGATTTTTTTTTTTTTTTTTAATTTTTTGAGACAGAGTCTCACTGTGTTGCCCAGGGTGAAGTGCAGTAGCATGATCTCGGCTCACTGCAACCTTCACCTCCCGGGTTCAAGTGATTCTCCTGCTTCAACCTCCTGAGTATCTGGGATTACAGGTGCCACCACACCCGGCTGATTTTTGTATTTTTAGTAGAGATTGGGTTTCGCCATGTTGGCCAGGCTGGTCTGAATTTCCTGACTGCAGGTGATCCGCCCGCCTTGGCCTCCCAAAGTGCTGGGATTACAGACATGAGCCACCATGCCTGGCTACACGATGATTGTTTCACCTGCCTGATTGTTGGAATACTAGGGGAGGTTTTGAAAAATACAGTGGGTCCTTCCACTAGAGTTTGTGAATCAGTGAGTAGGAGAAAATCTTTAAAAAGCCCAGTCTAGCATGGGGATCACTGCGTTGGTAACGTTGCCTAGCTATTGGGCCCTACATTTTTAGCAGAGATTGTGAGCTCCTGTTGTCCTTTCTTTTTATCTTCTCAGTTCCTAATTAACCATAGTCATCATATCATGTGTGGTCACTTTCTGACCAGGAACCCAGGCCAGACTATCCATGGACATTCCACCCCTTCTCTTTCACCTCCCCCTGTAGGACTGCTTCAAAGAGCTTCTGAAACTGGATTTTAATTTGCATTGGCCAAATCTGTTCAATGCCAGCTGCCTGAAAATCCCATATTAGGTCCTGAAGTAGGTGAGGAATTAAAAAAAGTCATAATCTCTTTGCTTTTTCTTTATTTATTTTTTGAGACAGAGTTCCGCTCTTGTTGCCCAGGCTGGAGGGCAATGGCACGATCTTGGCTCACCACAACCTCTGCCTCCTGGGTTCAAGCGATTCTCCTGCCTCAGCCTCCCGAGTAGCTGGGATTCCAGGCATGTGCCACCACACTGGCTAAGTTTTTGTATTTTTAGTAGAGAAGGGGTTTCTCCATGTTGATCAGACTGATCTCGAACTTCTGACCTCAGGTGATCTGCCTGCCTTGGCCTCCCAGAGTGCTGGGATTGCAGGCGTGAGCCACCGCATCTGCTGGGATTGCAGGCGTGAGCCACCGTGTCTGCTGGGATTGCAGGCGTGAGCCACCGCGTCTGGCCTCACCGCCTCCGGCCGCACTCTCTTTTCTTGATCTGTTTACTGGGTTCTGCAGTTTGGGAGGCTGTATACACATACTTAATCTGACGTTTAGTGAGGAGTAAATGTAAATACATAGTTTTATTGTATAGAACTAATTTGAGTGATTCGCTTTCTGACTTAATAGGCTATTTTACAAGTGGGTCATTTTTTCTTTATTTTATTTTATTTTTTTTGAGATGGAATCTTGCTCTGTTGCCCAGGCTGGAGTGCAGTGGCACGATCTTGGCTCACTGTAAGCTCCGCCTCCCGGGTTCCCGCCATTCTCCTGCCTCAGCCTCCCGAGTAGCTGGGACCACAGGTGCCCGCCACCTCGCCCGGCTACCTGTTTTATATTTTTAGTAGAGACGGGGTTTCACCGTGTTAGCCAGGATGGTCTCAATCTCCTGACCTCGTGATCTGCCTGCCCTGGCCTCCCAAAGTGCTGGGATTACCGGCGTGAGCCACCGCACCCGGCCACAAGTGGGTCATTTATTCTTTTCAGATATGTACACGCAGTAACCAACAGTAGCTTGGCATAATGTTGTTTTGTAAAATTTTTTTCATTGAATAGGTAGTAACACACAATGATATGTAAGTATGGTTCCTGAACAGTTACATGTTTGTTTTGTTTTGTTTTTAGACAGGGTCTCTCTCTGTAGCCAGGCTAGAATGCAGTGGCACAATCATAGCTCACTGCATCCTTGACCTTCTGGGCTCAGGTGATCCTGAGTAGTAGCTGGGACTGGAGGTGTGTGTGCCATCATGCCCAGCTGGGTTTTTTTTTTTTTTTTTTTTGTAGAGACAGAGTCTTGCTGTGTTGCTCAGGCTGGTCTTAAACTACTGGCCTCAAGCAGTCTTCCCATTTTGGCCCCTCAAAGTGCTGGGATTTCTTTTCTTGATGTGTTTACTGGGCTCTGGAATTTGGGAGGCCGTATACACATATTTAATCTGACATTAAGTGATGAGTAGGTACATACAGTACCTACTCATAACCGTCTGGCCGACAGTTAAATGTTTTGAAAATTGGCCGGGCGCGGTGGCTCATGCCTGTAATCCCAGCACTTTGGGAGGCCAAGGCAGGCAGATCATGAGGTCAAGAGATCGAGACCATCCTGGCTAACATGGTGAAACCCCGTCTCTACTAAAAATACAAAAATTAGCTGGGCGTGGTGGCGGGCGCCTGTAGTCCCAGCTACTCGGGAGGCTGAGGCAGGAGAATGGTGTGAACCTGGGAGGCGGAGCTTGCAGTGAGCCGAGATCGCACCGCTTCACTCCAGCCTGGGTGACAGAGCAAGACTCCGTCTCAAAAAAAAAAAAAAAAAGTTTTGAAAATTTCTCTTGTAACTGGCTGGGTGTGGTGGCTCACGCCTGTACTCCTAGCACTTTGGGAGGCCCAGGCAGGTGGATCACTTGAAGTCAGGAGTTCAAGACCAGCCCAGCCAACATAGTGAAATTCCGTCTCTACTAAAAATACAAAATTAGCCGGCATGGTGGCGGGCGCCTGTAATCGCAGCTACTCAGGAGGCTGGGGCAAGAGAATCGCTTGAACCTGGGAGGCAGAGTTTGCAGTGAGCCAAGACTGTGCTACTGCATTCCAGCCTGGGCAACACAGTGAGACTCTGTCTCAAAAAAAAAAAAAGAAAATATATCTGAAATAGTACTCTATTTGAATTTGTGCTTACTAATTTTTGTTTTGGTCAGCAATTTAGGAGCCAGGCGCAGTGGCTCACACCTGTAGTCCCAGCACTCTGGGAGGCTGAGGCAGGCAGATCACTTGAGGCCAGGAGTTCAAGACTAGCCTGGCCAACATGGTGAAACCCCGTCTCTACTAAAAATACAAAAATTAGCCAGGCGTGGTGGCGGGCGCCTTTAATCTCAGCTCCTTGGGAGGCTGAGGCAGGAGAATCGCTTGAACCCAGGAGGTGGATGTTGCAGTGAGCCGAGATGGCGCCGCTGCACTCCAGTCTAGGCGACAGAGCAAGACTCTGTCTCAAAAATAAATAAATAAGAAAAACACTAAATGGTAAATTTAAGCATTATAAATTCTGAATTAATGGAGAAATTATAGACTACTGTAGAAAAGTAGGAAGTTATATCAGAAGGCCAAATTTTGTGTAGTTCATGCTATTTTCATGAGTTGACTATAATTCCATTGTGACTAATTTTATCTACAACCACTTGTCCTGTGCAACAACTGCCGTTTGCACTCTGGCTTGGTAAACTCTTTAGTTCAGGTCATCATCAGGATGTCACTGGCAGCTTAAGGTATAGGGAGCAAATACTAGATCACATTTACTGATCTTTCGCTATGTGCCAGGCACTGCACTAGTGTGCTGTCCATGAGGTCCATTCTCTTCTTCTTTGAAGCTGAGGAAACCGAAAGCATGGCTTGCCTGAGGTCACTTCACTTCACTCTGGTCCTGATTGGAGTCTAGGCTTGAGCCCTCCCACCCTATATTATCTCTCAAAGAAAAGGAGACAGAAAGGCTAGAAGAAGACATAAAAAAGGAAACAGCAAATAGGTAGGGCTTATTCTACTCATTCTGGGCTAACAGCCCTTTAAAGAAAAATATTTGGCTACAAATTGTAGAAACACAGAGCTCATGTGCCTATTGGCTGTAACGGTTAGAACCTTTGGAGGAGGGGTTTTGGTTTTGTTTCCCGTTTAGCAAGTGGTTGAGCAGGAGAGAAAGCAGATGAGGAGAAAGAAGCAAAGAAGTTGAAATAAGTAAAGTGTGGGCAGGGACTCCACAGTGTCCTGCAGGAGGCACGCTTGTCAATTATTGGTGCCCTGGGAAGTAATGTATTAGATATTTCTTGGGATCACAGAGGAAGTTGGGGGTGGGGAGGATCAGGGCCGTTTTCAGGGAGCTGTTTTAAGGGAAGAATACCTTGGGCCAAGTGGAGAAAGGCACTCCCAGACAGAGGGAACAGCATGGAATTATACTCAGGAAATGGCAAGTAATGTTATGTGGTCAAACCTCTTAAGCGTCTGTGTGGAAGGCGTTGAGTGTAGAGGTGAGGCTAGAAGTGTGGGGTCAATGTATGTTTTGGAAGTGGTGGTGACCCATGGAAGGGTTTTAGCGTAGGCACAAAGTCATCAGAAAAGTATTTAGAGATCTGGGGAAGATTGCCTGTGAAGGGGAAAGGGACCAAAGGTAAGAGCACTCATGGAAAGACTGTGGTGCGGGGCTCAAGCCACTTCCCCCTCAGGTGTGAGTGTGGGGGCTCTCTGGTCTTGAGGCTCCTACCTTTAGAGAATACGTGCAGGGCTGGCCGGGCGCAGTGGCTCATCCCTGTAATCTCAGCACTTTGGGAGGCCAAGGTGGGCAGATCACGAGGTCAGGAGATTGAGACCATACTGGCTAACACGGTGAGGTGAAACCCCGTCTCTACTAAAAATAAAAGAATGAGGCCGGGCGCGGTGGCTCAAGCCTGTAATCCCAGCACTTTGGGAGGCCGAGACGGGCGGATCACAAGGTCAGGAGATCGAGACCATCCTGGCTAACCCTGTGAAACCCCGTCTCTACTAAAAAATACAAAAAACTAGCCGAGCGAGGTGGCGGGCGCCTGCAGTCCCAGCTACTCAGGAGGCTGAGGCAGGAGAATGGCGTAAACCTGGGAGGCGGAGCTTGCAGTGAGCTGAGATCCGGCCACTGCACTCCAGCCTGGGTGACAGAGCGAGACTCCGTCTCAAAAAAAAAAAAAAGAATGAGCCAGGCGTGGTGGCGGGCATCTGTAGTACCAGCTACTGGGAAGGCTGAGGCAGGAGAATCGCTTGAATCCGGGAGGTGGAGGTTGCAGTGAGTCAAGATCGAGCCACTGTACCCCAGCCTGAGCGACACAGTGAGACTCTGTCTCCAAAATAAAAAGAAAAAAAAAAAGGGCTTCTGTAAACGTGCACAGAGGGATTGGAGGCTTTTGTCATCATGTGAAAGAAGAAAGTGGAGGAAGGAGTATAATACTCATTTGACAGCCATTTTTGGGGGTAGGGATAAGGCTTTGACCCATCTTGCTGTAGGGAGGATTGCAGAGGTAGGTTCTGAAGGGCAGGTGCCTCTACCAGCCCCCACTTTTCTTTTTCTGTTTCCTCAGGCCAAACTGCAGGGGCACGTGGAGCCGCTGAGGAAGCACCTGGAGGCTGTGCAGAAGATGAAAGCCAAGGAGGAGAGGCGAGTGACGGAACTGAAGGTGGGTGAATGTCCTCGACAGGGCTGATGGTTACCATGGTCGAGGCAAGGACGGTGAGGCTCCCCACTCTCACAGGTGGTGACTCGGTCCCCTGAGGAGGGACAGCCAAGGCCCGGGAGAGGGCTAGATGCTTTCCCTAGGTGCTGAGGAGAGGGGGTTCTCTAAGGCATGTTCATTCCTGGTTCCAAAATGGCGTGGAAACTGAGGCCTGGATTGGAGGCCTAGGTGCCTGGCCCAAGGCTGCAGAACAGGCTTTCTACCCAAACACCAGAGCCTGAAGGGGGCAAAGCAGAACCCACATAGCAGCCATCAGAGAAGCTGCTGGCCCCAGGATCCATGCAGGCCGTGGGCAGAGCAGCCCTGAGCATGAGGCGGACACTGTCCTAGGACACTTCCTCTGTCCTGTGAGGGGGCCAGTGTGTTTAAGCTGGGGCAGGATCTAGTGTATGTTAGCACTGCAGAGACCTAGTATTTCCCAGTCCAGTGTTTTCTCAGCCCCCGCCCCCCATTTTCATTATTGCTTGCCCATCTCCAAGGAGTCTTTTAAGGTATTTTTTCCATTCCCCACCTCCGACCTGTTTTCATAACCCCAGCAGGCCCTGCTGGGATGGGCTGGCACTGTGAGCTTCATACACCAAGCCAGGAGCTCCCCTTCTGTCCCTCTTCCCTCCTCCCTTCCCAGCCAGTGCCCGGGCCTTGCCACTACCCAGGGCCCATGGTCACCGCCACCTAAACATTAGGGACTCCGCTGTTGGCAGCTGCTAGGCACTGAATGGTAAAGTCTCTTTGGGAGTAGGGGTCATCCTGCCTCTGGCCAGCTGCCCAACTTGATACTTTCGGGCTCTCCTGGGTATGGAGGTAACAGGATCTGTGTGCCCCTAGGGTAGAGCAAAACTGACTGTGGCGGCTGTTTCCCTCCCGCATCTGGTCAGTTAGGACCCTCCTCTGGCCTATTACTCACAGCGTCTCCAGCTGATGGTAACTGTGTGAAAGCCCACCACCCAGGATGGCCCATCCCTGGGAAACAGGGTGGGAACGGGCAGGAGTTTTTTATGTTACAGGATATCAAGTACCTACATAATAGCCTTGGTTGTTGCCTCTTAGCCCACAAAGCATAAAAATATTTACTCTCTGGACCTTTACAGAAAAAGCTTTTAAGAGTTCTGATCTAGGGCTTTTGGGTGACTTTCTTAAGGTCACTGTGTTTAATGGTTTCGGGACCCTAACTTTATGTCTTGATTCTTGTATTCTTTTATTTATTCATTTCAAAAAATTTTTACCAAGTGCCTCTTCTGGTTGGCGCTATGTCAAGGTCCGAGGACACTGTGGCAAACAGAGACATTCCTAGTCCCTGCCAACCGGAGCTTATGGTACAGTGGGGGAAAGATGTTAAAAGATACGTCATTTAAACACAACATTTCAGTATCGTATGTGCCACAAAGAGATACAGGGAATTTGTGGGGATGGTCCTGATTTAGATCTGGAGAGGAGGGAAGGCTTCTTTTGGAATATTTAAGGTTGGACCTGAAGGATGAGTCAAGGTATGTAGACCAGGTGGAGAGGAGTGTTCCAGGCAGAGGTTAGTGAGTTTGGGGCCACTGTGCTGGGTGCAAGGGGTGGTATCTGGTAAGGCTGAGAAGTAAGGCCGGTAGGAGATGAGCCTCTTTCCAGGACTTTCTTGGACTTGGGGAGTATAGGGCTCCTTTGCCTTGCGTTGAGAAGTGGTAGTTGCAAAACTGGAGGTTATCTTCCTGTGTGTTGAGGTGGTATCTGTCATCCCCTTTGCACCATTCCAGAGCCAGATGAAGTCAGAGCTGGCAGCGGTGGCCTCCGAGTTTGGGCGGCTGACACGGTTTCTGGCTGAAGAGCAGGCAGGGCTGGAACGGCGTCTCCGAGAGATGCATGAAGCCCAGCTGGGGCGTGCGGGAGCCGCGGCCAGTCGCCTTGCAGAGCAGGCTGCCCAGCTCAGCCGCCTGCTGGCCGAGGCCCAGGAGCGGAGCCAGCAGGGGGGTCTCCGGCTGCTCCAGGTGAGCAATGTCCCCTCCCTGTTCCCCCAGCACTCCGTGTTGGCTGTCAGGCAGTGCTTACCAAACACCTGTCCAGAGCTGCCTCTTCTCACTGGGAGGAACCCACAATGATTGAACCTGAAGACCAAAAACATGTTTTAAAGCTGGAAACAGTTAATGTCGAATGTGGTATGTGTGACGATTATACCAGTGAAAAGCATGAAGATTCGGTTGTAGGAGAGGTTTAAATGACAGTTGAGGAAAGGCTTTTTGACAGTGACATCCTGAAAAAGGTGAGCAAGTCATATTGTGGAAATGACAGGATTGGTGGGCTCACAGCAGGAGAGGCGAGTTAGGCATGGCGAGGCATGGGGTGGTTGAAATGGATGTGTGTTCACTGAGGGCCGTGAGCGTGCTGCTTCTCCCTTCCTGCTTAGGCTCAGTCTCTGACTGGAGATCGGGAAAGCTGTCCCTGTGCAGCTGACGCTCTCTTTATCTCTTTCTCCCTCTCCCTTTTTTTGTTTCTCTTATTCCCAGGACATCAAGGAGACTTTCAATAGGTGTGTTCCCGCTCTTTGCCCTTTGTGACCCAGTGGCATCTGGTTCCCGTCCCTGCTTCTCTTGGGTATCCCTCTCCTCTCCTTCCTTCCCCAGGACCTGAGTTTCCATCTCCTGGACCCTCCTCTCCTTCCCCTCAGCTTTTGCTCTTCCCTCTGGGAATATCATGGTCCCACCCCCTGCCCGGTCCCCTTCCTCCAGGTGTGAAGAGGTACAGCTGCAGCCCCCAGAGGTCTGGTCCCCTGACCCGTGCCAACCCCATAGCCATGACTTCCTGACAGATGCCATCGTGAGGAAAATGAGCCGGATGTTCTGTCAGGCTGCGAGAGGTAGGGAGGTCACCTCCACGACCTTCCTTTGCCTTTCCCTTCACAGACCTGAGACTGGGTCCTGAGGGAAGTTGGGTCCCAGGGAAAGTGTAGGGGTTGAGATGGAGCAGGATACAGGCAGCCACTCAGGTTGAGGTTTCAAGCCATTAACAGGTAGTCCTAGTCCAGGCAGGCCTGGAGGGTGGGGGTGGGGTGGAGTGGCAAGAAGAGCCAGGCTGGGGGAAGACCTGTCAGGTGTCTGAGGAACAAGAGGAGAGAGATGGAGCCTGTAGGAAGCTGAGGCTGGCCTCTGGGATGGTGTGGGGAGCTGAATTCAGGGAGGAAGCGGGCAGGAAAGGCCCAGTCTGTGGAGTTGGCTGCTGACGGGGGAACAGCCGTTCCAGCCCTGGCGTATTTGTCCTCCCTCCTCCCAAGTGGACCTGACGCTGGACCCTGACACGGCTCACCCGGCCCTGATGCTGTCCCCTGACCGCCGGGGGGTCCGCCTGGCAGAGCGGCGGCAGGAGGTTGCTGACCATCCCAAGCGCTTCTCGGCCGACTGCTGCGTACTGGGGGCCCAGGGCTTCCGCTCTGGCCGGCACTACTGGGAGGTAGAGGTGGGCGGGCGGCGGGGCTGGGCGGTGGGCGCTGCCCGTGAATCCACCCATCATAAGGAAAAGGTGGGCCCTGGGGGTTCCTCCGTGGGCAGCGGGGATGCCAGCTCCTCACGCCACCACCATCGCCGCCGCCGGCTCCACCTGCCCCAGCAGCCTCTGCTCCAGCGGGAGGTGTGGTGTGTGGGCACCAACGGCAAACGCTACCAGGCCCAGAGCTCGACAGAACAGACGCTGCTGAGCCCCAGTGAGAAGCCACGGCGCTTTGGCGTGTACCTGGACTATGAAGCGGGGCGCCTGGGCTTCTACAACGCAGAGACTCTGGCCCACGTGCACACCTTCTCGGCTGCCTTCCTGGGCGAGCGTGTCTTTCCTTTCTTCCGGGTGCTCTCCAAGGGCACCCGCATCAAGCTCTGCCCTTGATTATCCTGCCACCCGCGGGGGCCCCTCTGGTCAGCACTTGGGGGGCGGGTGGTGGAGGGTGGCCCGTAAGTTTGAGGGGCTCAAAGGCTCTTCCCACTGTTTGTCACTGTGTTGCTTCCCACTCCCCCTTGACCCTAGGCCCCTGCTTCTCCCTCTAGGAGCCTAAAGAACCCTCCTGGCCTCCAGCCCGGCCTTCTCTCACCTACTATGTCTGTCCAGCAGGTCTGCATGGGTCCCTGATAATGAGAACAGCTGCCTGGTCTTCTCTCCCAGTCTGCCTAGCCCAGCCCTGGGACCGGAATTTGAGTAGGGGATGAGGGGAAATTGTAATTTCATTCCTTAACTTCCTTTTCCCCACCCCTGCTCTTCAACCTCTGTCAGTTCTGAGGCTGGAGGGTTTGGGCAAGACAACATCCCCATTCCAATTCCATCTTCTGATGCAAATTTTAGCTGAGGGATTTGGAAGCCATTTGGGGAGGCAGGCTGGGCCAGAGGGTAGAGCTGGGTATTCTCTGGGGGAGGAGGGATTCTAAACTTTCCTTCCATCCTCAATTTCTACCTCCATAGACCGGCCAGAATTTAGCTTCACTTGAGAGAGATCTGGAATGGTCGCCATGATTGAAACCACGCACCATTACATCGCCCAATAAATTATTTCTTCCCCCGTCCCCTTTCCAGCACTCAACTGAGGAGCAAAGCTCATCCCACCCCCACCCCTCCCAGGTCTGTTCACTGCCAGGCTCCTTTCCCTTGTTCAGTGGAGCTGGCTTTTCTCCCAGCCCCTTTCCATGCCTTTCATTCCATTTGGCAAGCCCTGAGGGGGAGCCTGGGGACGGGTTTGGGTCCCCAAGGGGAGAGCCTTGGGTATAATCTATTTTTCTAGTAACCCCTTGCCTTGTCACATAACAGCTTTTGCCCTCTGCTTTGATGGCTGAGGTGAACTCATGTCCTTTGGGAAAAGGGAAGGTGTGCTGTGGAAATAAAATGTTTATTTGCTTCTCTTGTGAGGTCGTTCCTTTAGGTGAGGGTTTAACTCAGGATTTCCTTTCCAACCCCTGCATTGAGAAGCCACGCAACAGAACTGGTTAGTTGCAGTTAAAGGCATGTTTTGCAACTGTTGTCAGGCAGGCTTCTATTTCAACAGGGATATATAGATCCTGCTCCCCATTTTAATCTCTTACCTAATTTACTAACTCTTCAGTCCACTTAGAGATGTTTGCCACTTCCTACCATTACTTTGAAGCTGTAGGACTGAGGTTCCCCTAAGAATCTCTATACTCACAGTTCACAAGCCCAGGTCCTAGGAACACTATTTCCATATATACATGCACTGAAGCCAGGAATGCCTCATCACCACTGAGGGGAGTAGAAAGTGGGTGCATATGGGCCTTCAATATGCTGTAGTTGCTTAGTCATCACAGAAAACTGCAAGGGCAGTGGGGTCTCAAGCCGAATTTTGAACCATTCCATCCCTGTACTGAGGTTTCTATTGGTAAGTGTAACTGTAGTTTAATGACTCAGTTCTGGCCTTTCACAAGGCATCTAACCTCATAAATAAAGTGTGTGTGTGTGTTGGGGGGGGCATTGAGTGACAGGTTATACTAGCAGTTGAAATGTTTAGTAGGGCCAACTTTATGGTTATGTTTATGAATGCTTCCAGACCGACCACCCCAAAACTTTTAACCTCTGAGGAATGCTAGTTGTGAGTTAAGTTCTTCTGGTGAGAACTGCTTTGCAGAATTAAATACCCTTGACTTGCCTCAAAGACCATGTAGACTGCTAACATGAAGTTTAAATTTTCTGAATTATGTTCAAACCTTTAGAGGAATGAGGATTCATCTTTGTTCCGTTCTTATGTGCCAGCGGTTGGACCTGCGGAGTCTGCTTTTCCTAAAAATTGACTGCAACCACTTTGAAATAATCAGTCCTTTCCCTCAAGAAGGTTCCCCAGGTTGAAGGTAGGTCCTAATGATCTGCACCTGGTATGTAGGACGCTGATGGGGTTTAAGTTCAGGGAAACTGCTATGTGACTTCTAACAAACATCCACTTGATGCTCCCCCAATCCTGAGAACTTAGACTGACAGCTCCCCTTCCCCCTCAAGGCCTTGTTTACTTAGTCCACAGCTTGCATCCAGTTTGCTAGTGCAAACTTAATGTGTAAGCAATGTAGATAGAATGGAGCTTTTATGCATGTAAGAAAAAAAAACCTTCTAAAAGCCAGAAAAGCCAGTTTTTTCTTCTTTAATTTGTAAAGCTCTGCCATAAACTTCTAGCGCGTGCCGATGGTCACCTGCCATACTCGTACCAGGTTGTCTGTGTAGCCAGCAAACAGAGTCTGCAAGGGAGAAATGACAGGGATAGGTCAGGCTGGCGTAAACTCTGCAGATTCAGCACAAGTAGCTTTCTTTGAGATGGTCTTGCTCCACTGTCTAGGCTGGAGTGCAGGGGCATGATCCTGGCTCACTGCAGCCTTGAGACCCTGCAGTTCAAGAGATCCTCCCACCTCAGCCTCCAGTAGGCATGTGCCACCATACTGGGCAGACTATAAGAAACCCCTCCCATTTTAACAGCCAGATTTTAAGTGGTGGTTATGTATTCCTTGAGGAAGAAACAGCTGGTGATAAGGATCTAGACATTTGAAAACAGGTCAAATGAATTAAGGTATTAACTGAAGGCTGATAGCCACTGGGCTCCACATCAGTCTTCCCTCTGATGCAGAAACACATTCACTGGCATGGCAAACTAGGGCATCCTCATCAACCTGGCTTGTCATTTCACTTTATGCCAAAGACACTGCTCTTGTGTCTGACAGACTAGATGTACTAACAGAATGAGGGAGAAAAATAATTGGAAGCCGAGTCACCTGAGAGGACACAGACCACTTACCTGGCCATCGGCAGACCAGGCCAGGGAGGTACACTGCGGTGGTTCTGCCTTGCTGCTGGTACTGATAACTTCTTGCTTCAGTTCGTCTACAATGATCTTTCCCTCTAAATCCTGGGGAACAGGGCAGAAGCAACCTTAAGACTTAGCAATGACAGAGTCCCCTCCCTCAAGATTCTCAAGTTATAAAGGGATGATTCTGCTTCCTAGGGTACATGTATCAATGCCTAGATGCATTTTTAGTTGCCACTAGTGGAAGGATGGTTTGCTACCGACATCTAGAAGCTGGAAATGCTGCTACACATCCTAAAATGTACAGGACAGCACACCACAACAGAGTTATCCAGACCAAAATGTCAATTATGTGGAGGTTGAATAGGCTTAGCTACCAGGTGGGAGTCAGATGGCATATATTGTAACCAAAACATTGTCAAGGCTCAGAGGGCAGCCAGGTACCCAGTCCACTGTAACCTACACTCACCCAGATCTTGATGCTGGGGCCTGTGGCAGCACACAGCCAGTAGCGGTTAGGGCTGAAGCACAGGGCGTTGATGATGTCCCCACCATCTAGCGTGTAAAGGTGTTTGCCTTCGTTGAGATCCCATAACATGGCCTGGCCATCCTGGACAAACAGGTAAGGTAAATCAGGACACAGTGACTTCTTCCAGATGTTAATCCTGCCCATCTCAAGATTCTGTCAGAATCAATTCTTATCTTTCCTCCATTACCTCAGGCTTCTTTGAAAGCTAATGACTCAAATACCAACATTGATCTCTGTATGCCTTTCCTTTAAGGTTAAGACCTTACCAACCCTATCAAAAAACCCCTCCCAACTTACATAAATCACTCTAATCGTTTCTGAAAACCAGGATCTCAATCTCATCAATTGCTTCGAGGAACCAACTTTAGGCCGGGCGCTGTGGCTTACGCCTGTAATCCCAGCACTTTGGGAAGCTGAGGCCAGTGGATCACCTGAGGTCAGGAGTTCAAGCCCTGCCTGGCCAACATGGTGAAACCCTGTCTCTACTAAAATACAAAAATTACCCAGGCATGATGGTGGGTGCCTATAATCCCAGCTACTAGGGAGGCTGAGACAGGACAATTGCTTGAACCAGGGAGATGGTTGCGGTGAGCTGAGATCATGCCACTGCACTCCAGCTTTGGCGGCTGAGTGAGACTCCGTCTCAAAATAAACCCAACCTTATAGAAAATAATCGTTTTCTTCCAGACAGTATGCCTTAACTGTCATTTGCTGAAAGTAATCTTTGGAAACATTCTCAGATTGCCATTATCTCATTATCCTCCTGAAACCATCCTGACTAATGTTTGCCGTTTTATGTTAGAGACACTGGCTAAGTGCTCCTTCCATGATGCTGGTCTTCCACTGAGCAGGAGACTCCTGCTCCCCAAATACCTTGCCTCCAGAAGCACAGAGGGATCCATCTGGAGAGACAGTCACCGTGTTCAGATAGCCCGTGTGGCCAATGTGGTTGGTCTTCAGCTTGCAGTTAGCCAGGTTCCATACCTGCATAAATGTGAAGTTGACAGGTGAATATCCTGGCTCTGGATCAGCTAGGGTCAGGTCCAACAAAAAAGGGCTTGGCATTCCTGGCTACAGTAGCCATTTATCATTCAGTAACATGTCCTGGCCACTTAACCTTAGATTGTAACACACATCCAATGCAGTGTGCTCACTTACAAGGGACATCAATTAGCTACTTCAGACCATGTGACAAGAGAAAGAGTCAACTGAGAGAATCTGTAAAGCTTTCCACAGGAGTTGGAGCGTATGACCACCTGGGAGCACAGCACACCCTGACTGGTAAAGCCCCTGCCTTGGCTTGAAGCTCACCTTGACCAGCTTGTCCCAGCCGCAGGAGACGATGATAGGGTTGCTGCTGTTAGGCGAGAAGCGGACACAAGACACCCACTCTGAGTGGCTCTCATCCTACAGAGGATGAAAAGGAAATAAGGGGAAACGGTCCTATCCCATGAAATGCTAGACGCCCCCCCGCCAGATGATGGCTGGCAGCACCTTTCAAAAACCCAGAACCCAAACCTTTAAGCTCAACAGAATCCCTTTAGATTCCAGGTAAGAATTTCTTTTTAAATTTAGAGATGGGGGTTGGACGCAGTGGCTCACGCCTGTAATCCCAGCACTTGGGGAGGGCGAGGTGAGTGGATCACCTGAGGTCAGGAGTTTGACATCAGCTTGGCCAACATGGTGAAACCGTCTCTACCAAAAACACAAAAATTCACCGGGTGTGGTGGTGGGTGCCTGTAATCCCAGCTACATGGAAGGCTCAGGCAGGAGCATTGCTTAAACGCAGGAAGCGAAGTTTACAGTGAGCCACGATTGTGCCATTGCACTCCAGCCCGTGCAATGAATGAGTGAAACTTCATCTCAAAAAAGGGCCAGGTGCGGTGGCTCACGCCTGTAACCCCAGCACTTTAGGAGGCCAAGGTGGGCGGATCACGAGGTGAGGAGATCAAGACCACCTGGCTAACACGGTGAATCCTCGTCTCCACTAAAAATACAAAAAAATTAGCTGGGCATGCTGTAGTCCCAGGTACTCGAGAAGCTGAGGCAAGAGAATGGCATGAACCTGGGAGGCGGAGGTTGCAGTGGGCCAAGATTGCACACTGCACTCCAGCCTGGGCAACAGGGTGAGACTCCATCTCAAAATAAATAAAAATTTTTATGGATGGGGTCTCACTGTGTTGGCCAGGCTGCTCTCCTGTCCTCAAGCAATCCTCCCACCTTGGCCTACCAGAGCATGAGCCCAGCCAAGACTTTAAAAAGGCAGAGAGCCGGGCACGGTGGCTCACGCCTGTAATCCCAGCACTTTGGGAGGCTGAGGCGGGCAGATCACCTGACGTTGGGAGTTTGAGACCAGCCTGACCAACATGGAGAAACCCCATCTCTACTAAAAATACAAAACCAGGCGTGGTGGCGCATGCCTGTAATCCCAGCTACTTGGGAAGCTGAGGTAGAATTGCTTGAACCCGGAAGGCGGAGGTTGTGGTCAGCTGCGGTCACGCCATTGCACCCCAGCCTGGGCAATGAGCAAAACTGTCTTTAAAAAAAAAAAAAAAAAAAGGGTAAAGATATGCAGGCCATGGTGGCTCACGCCTGTAATCCCAGCACTTTGGGAGGCTGAGGCAGGCGGACTGCCTAAGCTCAGTTCGAGACCACCCTGGTGGCGCGCACCTGTAGCACCAGCTACTATGGAGACTGAGGCAGCAGAATCACCTGAGCCTGGGAGGCGGAGGTTGCAGTGAGCTGACACAGTGCCACTGCACTTCCGCTTGGGCGACAGAGTGAGACTGTCTCAAAAAAAAAATAAATAAATAAAGGTTAAGAGGGTGGGAGAGATCCTTGGAGATGTGCTCTCTGACCGTGGCCTCACTTTACCTGGACAGTGTATTTGCACACACCCAGGGTATTCCATAGCTTGATGGTTTTATCTCGAGATCCAGAGACAATCTGCCGGTTGTCAGAGGAGAAGGCCACACTCAGCACATCCTTGGTATGGCCCACAAATCGCCTCGTGGTGGTGCCCCTAAGAGGGAGGACTTTGTCATTCTCAGACTTAACAAACATTCTCATTCAAGGGTCAGACTGATTCCTGGGCCTTGTCTCTGTCTCATTGCATTACTCACACATATATGACAGAGAATCCCTTCAGAATTGCAGGACATGTCCTCACTCCCACATGGGGATTGGCTGACAATGTCATCTGTCATCACCAGGACCCTCTAATTCCACCTGCCAATCACCTCAGCTTTCAAGGTAAAACATGTTCAAACTGCTGCCTACTCAAAACTGTCGCACCTGGTAGAAATGTTCAACCACACTCCTCAGCAATCCTGAGTAACTAATTCAAAGCGAGGGAGGCCAAACATCTTCTGTAGGTGCAGTCTGCTTTCCAGTTCCCAAATGGACTGGATCTCCCCTGGGAAACCAGCCAATTGCATCCACCACATTTCTGCCCAGATTTTTTCCCAAGGCCCCAGAGCTAAGTGAGCAGCTACTTGCGTTGTGAGATCCCAGAGGCGCAGGGTTCCATCCCAGGAGCCTGAGAGGGCAAACTGGCCATCTGAGGAGATAACCACATCACTAACAAAGTGGGAGTGACCCCGCAGAGCACGCTGTGGAATTCCATAGTTGGTCTCATCCCTGGTCAGTTTCCACATGATGATGGTCTTATCTAAAAGCGGCAAAACAGAAGAAAAACCAGTGAGGAACCCGCAGCCAGTTTGTTAACACACTGGATAATTCACTAAGTGTCAAGGTCATGAGTGGGTTAACAACTAAGGATGCTTAAGGAGGGATGGAACAACAGACTACAAGAGCAGTTACAGGCCAGGACTGAGTGGCTCTATTCCAGACTAAAAACGCACGCAGAGCTAAACTGTACCGTGATAACTTTTTTTTTTTTTTTGAGATGGAGTCTCACTCTGTCAGCCGGGCTGGAGTGCAATGGCATGATCTCGGCTCACTGCAACCTCCACCTCCCGTGTTCAAGCAATTCTCCTGCCTCAGCCTCCCTAGTAGCTGGAATTACAGGCCGCCCCCAGCACGCCTGGCTAACTTTTTTTCTTTTTTTTTTTTTAAAACTAGAGATGGGGTTTCACCATTGGCCAGGCTAGTTTCGAACTCCTGACCTAAGGTGATCCGCCCACCTCTGCCTCCCAAAGTGCTGGGATTATAGGCGTGAGCCACCGTGCCCGGTCTGTATCCTGAGAACTTAATTTAGGTGCCAGAAATTACACCCTTTCCTGAAACTCAGACGAACTCAACAGCCAACACGTATCTTGTCTGCAACCGAATGCACAGCAGTTCGTGGCTGTAGAGTAGCTGGGGCCTCCCATGCCTCCCTCTGAGGGCCGACAGAAATGTAGTAATGAATGCTGGAAAAGCCACTTTAGGCGCTACAGGATTGGATGCTTTTACTGAAACCTGTCCCACTCAACAATTTTACGATTAACAGCCAGACACGATTCAAGAGTCACACAATTCTTAACAGTGTAGGAGCAAAGGGGAAGCACAACAAGTGTCTAAACGCAGTCAGGCACACAGGGATAGGGACGGGGAGCGGAGACCCAGGGGCAGAAAACGTAGGACGAGACTTGAGCCACGAGGTCCTCTGGAGTCCACCCGCCTCCCCACGAGCCTTGGGCCGGGCGGCAGCTCAGAAACAGCCTCTGGATTTCAGCACCGACACTCAGATGGCATGTTGGGGTCATCACCGCCCCGCCCGGCCCGCAGGCCCCCGGCCACACTACGAAGGGGAAGGCAGAAGATGTTTTCAAAGTTTCCAACTCTCCAACCCTAACAGCCACGAGCCGCTCTACGTCCAGGTCCTCATCTGCAACGTGGTTCGCCCGGGCTGAGGCCTAGGCTCGCGTCCGCACGCCCCAAATCACAGTGAGGCAGAGAAGTTTGTCAGTCCCCGACAGCGCGCGCGCCACCGGCCTGCCCGAACCACGCGGAATCCCCCAGCCCTGCAATCTCGGGTCCTGAAATCTGCCTTAGTCCGTACCTCGAGAGGCGGACAGGATCATGTCCGGGAACTGCGGAGTAGTAGCGATCTGGGTTACCCAGCCGTTGTGGCCCTTGAGGGTGCCACGAAGGGTCATCTGCTCAGTCATGGCGGCGGCGAGCGCGTGTGTCGCTGAAGCGACGAGGATGGCACTGGATGGCTCAGAGAAACGAGCAACACAGCCGCTACCGCCGCCGCCTTGCAGTGAAAGAGAGAAGCCTCCTACCGGAACCGGAAATACCCACTCGACCAAGTAAAATGGCGAGCCCCATGATACACTTCTGCTCAAGATGGCGGCGCCATGTAATGCAAAAGGCAAAGGGAAATTGCACGGCATCACAGTCCCCACTTCCGTACAACATAATCTGACAGCGCTTTACAAATACATTCTGCAACAAGCACATTCAAGTGTTTAAAAAGGCTTCTCAGGGATGATGTAGAGCGAGAAGCGAAAGAGGTGAAGTGTACGGCACATTCCCATGAGGACTCCCTGGCGGCTTCCCCGCCCCTATGTGGCATAGCTCGAGCTCCGCCTGTTCCACTTGGTGCGGGGAGGGTTGACGGGGCAACCACAGGAGAGCTTAATTTTCAGTTCACTATCGTGGGTAACGATGGGCAGTTTTAAAAAGTATGGCATTAAAATTTTAAAAATAAACTTTAAAACTGTGCTTCCGCGGGACCGTCCTCCCCTCAAGAGGTTTTCGTTTTGATGCACACCAACTCCGGAAGGACTTAGTCCAGGCTGGACTAAGGCAGGAGAGGGTTACTCTGGATGTACTAAAAATTGGTCTCTTTTTGCCGGGCGCAGTGGCTCGTGCCTGTAATCCTTCCACTTTGGGAGGCCGAGGGGGTCGATCACTTGAGGTCAGGAGTTCGAGACTAGCCTGGCCAACATGATGCAACCTCTTTCCAATAAATAAATAAATAAATAAATAAAATTAGCCAGGTGTGGTGGCGGGTGCCTGTAATCCCAGCTACTCGGGAGGCTGAGGCAGGAGAATCCCTTGAACCTGGGAGGTGGAAGTTGCAGTGAATCGAGATCCCGCCACTGCACTCCAGCCTGGGCAGTAGAGCGAGACTCCGACTCAAATAAATACATACATACATACAATAAAATAATAAGGTGAAAATTGCCCTGTGTGTTGCTAGACTGCCAATCCATTCCTGCCTAGGTCAGAACACGGGAAGCTCTCGCAGAAACGGAAACGCCCAAAGGAGGACCTTAAAGTTCTGACTCCTGGGGACATCCACTGGAAAGCTCTCTCTGGGCCCAGTCACTGCACACAAAAGCCCAGGCGTCTGGGGGTTCAGTTGCACCCTGAAGGACGTGCCCAGACAGGGAAGCGGTGGAACACGGATACCTAGCTGTCCTTCTGCCTTCCACTCTACCTCAGGAATTTAAACAAGTAATGACTCTCATTCTCTCACATCTGACTATAAGAGACAGTATTGGGCACCGTGTCTCTTCAAGTAGTTTTAAACAGGGGGACATATCAGGATGATAGCAGCCACCAACATCTATGCAAAATAAAGATGTCACTTTTCTATTTGTGACATCTATCAACTTTTGTTTCTCATCTGTGAAATGAGATTGGAAATAACATTAGTATCTACATTACATGGTGGTGTGGAAAGTAAAGCAGCAAATTAAGCGCCCTGAACAACGTCTGGCAGAGTAAATGTTGTGAAACTTAGTGAGCACCTCTTGGGTACCAAGCCTTATTTTAGGTTTTGGGGACAAAGCTGTGAACAAGACAGACGGGGGACTCTGGTTTATTTGCAGCTTACTTCCGGCGGTATGCGAAGAGGGGAGAACATTGGAGCAGATACACGGAGAGAGAGCACTGTGGGTATATGGGAGAATAATGTTCCGTGGAGGGACGTCGTGTAGGGGAAGAATGTTTCAATCGGAGGGAAGAGTTAGTGCCAACGTACTGAGCTGGAGTGTGGAGGGGCTGAGGACAGAGCAGTGAAATGGAGGGCGCAGTTAACCTACGGCCTTGAAGGCCTGGAGAAGAACCTTGGCAATGTCTGCTAGAAAGCCTGCATAAAGGCAGAAGACAGGCGAGGGACGGTGGCAGAGCTGCCGCAGGCTGTACACGCCCAGGTGTGCAGAGGCCTGGATCCCTCCCTGAAACAGCTTGCTCAACTGATCCATGGCAGATTCCCCTGCCTTCCGCCGCAGTCTCTGTTGAGCGCCGCGCTGTCCTGGCTGTGCTCCTCCGCAGCCTGTGGACCATCCTAAGGCTCCAGGTTTGTACATCACCTGCCTTCTTGGCACCCCCAGCTGACTGTTCTTTCGCTTTTCCAATACAAGACGCAATCCCGACCCAGGTGTTTTGTTTCTGTGGTGGTCGTGGAAGACCCCTGCCTTCACCCACCCGCTAACCAGCTTGCTGCCCCCGACTCGGGTCACGCCAGCGCCTCCCTGAGCCCTCGGGCGCAAATAGGTCAACGACCACACCCGCCTCCCGCTGTGGACTGAGATTCGCGGTGCGAGGGGTTCCCGGGTTGGGGCCCTAAAACGCCGAGGAGTAGCACTAGATTACACTGTCACATTCTTTTTTCCTTTCGAGAAACCTCATTCGGTTCTTTTTCTTGAACGTTCCACAGGGAGTCCAGGTTTAACACGAACCTCGCTGCAGGTCCCCGACCCACGCCCAAGGAAAAGACCTTCCCGCGCCGCGGGTCCCTCTCCCGGAAGCGGGAGGTTGCCCCGCCCCGCCCCGCCCCGCCCCCTTTCCCGCTCCGCCCCGCCCCCTTTCCCGCTCCGCCCCAGGGCTGCCCTCTTTCCCGCTCCGCCCCAGGGCTGCCCTCTTTCCCTGCCTCGCGAGACCTGGGCCGAGACCTTGGGAATGCTCCGGGCTCCTGCCGGCCTCTCCCGGCCCGGTTCTCTTGCACTAAAAATAGGCGACTGTGGCAGCGCCCCTCCTATGGGGCCTTGGGGGAAATTGGGGTTTTGTCTTAGAGCCCGTGTGGACCCCGATGGCGATGCCAGCCCGAGGAGAGGGAGGCGGCTTTCCGACGACCAGACCCTGCAGGATTCGGCCTTTCCCTTCGGAGTTTTCCTCCAACCCCCTCCGTCCCTCCCAGGGGATGCCCGCAGGCCACGGTGGTCACTGAAGTTCAGCCCTGAGCCGAAGGAGACGTGGCCTCGACCCTGGGGGCCCCTTCAGGTGTAGCTTGAGGGGGAACGGCCGCCTTTCCCGTTGGGCACCCAGCTGTGGCTGTGCCCCGTCCTCGCCCAGCTCCCGGCATAGGCATGCACTCTGGGCCGGGGCCCCCGCCTCTCCAGGAGGAATCGCTGCGTTGACTCTGGGTCAGCAAAGGGAGCCCGGCCCCTTCTAGCGGGGGGACGTCCTGCAGCCGCTGGAGGAGGCTGAGTCAGTCACGCTCTTCCCACCAGAAGTCTCCCTGTGCCTGCGCCCGCCGGGCCTGCCGGCCTCTGCCTTCTCATCCAGGGGGCCTCTTCTCTAGCCTCACAGAGGTGGGAAGCCTGCTGGAGGCCCCCACCTGCCTTTTTGGGAAGACCCCGAGGCTGGCCCAGGCCCTGTTGGCAGGACCCTTCCTGACTGGGTCCACCGTTCCTCTGGGTCTCACCACTTCTCCAAGCCCCTGGGCTGCCTCCTCTCCCCCGTGTCTGGGACCCCAGAGGCACCACTTTCATTCCACACAAGGTAAGAGTCCCAAGGAGAGGCCGGGCGCGGTGGCTCAGGCCTGTAATCCCAGCACTTTGGGAGGACGAGGCGGGAGGATCACGAGATCAGGAGATCGAGACCATCCTGGCTAACACGGTGAAACCCCGTCTCTACTAAAAATACAAAAAAAAAAAAAATTAGCCGGGCGTGGAGGCGGGCGCCTGTAGTCCCAGCTACTCGGGAGGCTGAGGCAGGAGAATGGCGTAAACCCGGGAGGCGGAGCTTGCAGTGAGCGGAGATCGAGCCACCGCATTCCAGCCTGGGCGACAGAGCGAGACTCTTGTCTCAAAAAAAAAAAAAAAGTCCCAAGGAGAAATTGGAGAGGCTCTTCTATGAAAGTCCATCTCACCATTCCTTTTCTGAGAGTAGTCCACAGGACCTGTACAGTTGGAACGAACCCCTCAGGCTTCCCTGCCAGAGGCCCTTTTCTCCAGGAGCAGAGGCATCTATCCCCTCCTGCCAGCATTCCAATTCCAGACCCTGGAGGGCTTGCAGGGTGGCAGGTTTTCCCTTGAATGCTGAGGTGAGGCTGAGGGAAAGGTGCGTGGCCAGGACCAGAGGGCCTACTGACTGCCAGCTAAAACTCTGGGCAGGAGGCTTTCCCACGTACTTTAAGATGATGACCAAAATCTTTACTGTCTCCCTGCAAAATCAGTGTGGCTTCCTCTGGCACGTCCCATACTCTTGTGTTTTGTGGCCACACAGGCCCTCCCCTCTTCCTCCAAACTCATTAGTTCTCTCCCACACAGAACACACATTGTTCTGCCTGGAAGGCCCATCACATCCCTCCCCAACCCTCTCAGTTCAATCCAAGCTTCCTTGGGGTCTCGCTTAGGTTGCCTGTTCAGGGAAGCCTCTGGGACCCTCAGGTCTAGATCAGGTGTGTTTCATGCTTTCATAGCGGTGGTGTAGTGTATACTGGTCCTTCTTACCCCTCAGGGGTCTCCTCACAAGGACTGCTCTGTTTCTGCTAAGTGTTGCATTCTCACCACCCAGTAGAGGGTTTGGCCTGTGGAAGATTCTAATTTTGGTGGCCAGCCTCATGGGTTGAAAAGTAAAGGTCAAGTAGTTAAAGGAAGGGCGTTCCAGGCAGAGGGATCAGCGTAGGTGCAGAGGTTAGGGAGGGATAGCTTCGAGGGACTGTTAGGGAGTGAAACCCCTGAGGGGCAAGGAGCCCTAGTCTGGAAGGCCTTGCTGCTAAGGGATCTGGATTTCGTCCTGAAGCCTAGAGTAGTTTCTTTAAGAGTCTGATTTCCGTCGGGCACGGTGGCTCACGCCTGTAATCCCAGCACTTCAGGAGGCCAAGGCAGGCAGATCACGAGGTCAGGAGATCAAAACCATCCTGGCTAACACGGTGAAACCCGTCTCTACTAAAAATACAAAAAATTAGCTGGGTGTGGTGGCGGGTGCCTGTAGTTCCAGCTACTCGGGAGGCTGAGGCAGGAGAATCGCTTGAACCTGCGAGGTGGAGGTTGCAGTGAGCAGAGATCATGCCACTGCACTCCAGCCTGGGCGATAGAGTGAGGCTCCGTCTCAAAAAAAAAAAAAAAGTCTGCTTCTCGGCACGTTCCACCTAGACTACTTCTTTTTTAGAACAAGTTTTTATTGCTACCTGCTAAAAAGGCATTTATTGTCAGGGTGCAGGCTAGGTTGGAGGAATAAAACTAGAAACAAGGAGAGTTAAGAAGCTACTGCAGTAACCAAGACAAATGAGTCAAGCCAAAGGCTGAGGTGCTATACAGGAAAGTCTCTAGGGGGACCCTAAATTTAGCGGGGGGTGGTGGTGCAAGACTCCTACGAAGTGGTACTAAAGGAGGGACTGAGTACTTATTAAAGACCTTATGATTAAGAGGTGGAACATCTCTTCCAGTCCTCTCATCCCTACACTACCTCCTTCACTCCAGTATCGAGAATGGGGCTCTGTATATAGGAGCTTTTTGGTTGAGCATGGCTCACACCTGTAATCCCAGCAGTCTGGGAGCCTGAGGTGGGAGGATCACTTGAGCTCTGGTGTTCAAGACCAACACAGTGAGACCCCATCTCTATAAAATTTTTTAAAAATTTAGCCAGGCATAGTGGTGCACACTTATAGTCCCAGCTACTTAGGAGGCTGATGCAGGAGGATCGCTTGAGCCCAGAAGTTGGAGGCTGCAGTGAGCTATGATCATGTCACTACACTCCAGCATGGGTGACAGGGCGAGAAGTTGGGAGACCAGAAAACAGGAGTACAAGTACAAGTATAGGTGCTGTTCCACTCTTAGTGAGGTGGGTTATGAAATTAAATCAGTTCCTGGAACAAATCTTACAAAGAGATCAGAGATCGACTGCAGTTTATTTTTTTTTTTTTGAGACAGGGTCTCACTGTCACCCAAGCTGGAGTGCAGTGGTGCCATCTTGACTCACAGCAACCTCTGCCTCCTGGGTTCAGGCGATTCTCCCACCTCAGTCATCTGAGTAGCTTGAACTACAGGCGTGCGCCACCATGCCTGGCTGATTTTTGTCTTTTTGGGTAGAGACAGGGTTTCACCATGTTGGCCAGCCTGGTCATTAACTTTTTAAAAAAATGTTTATTTCCTGATAAAGATTCAGCATACATTTTAGGCAGAAGTCTGAGGTCTAGCAGTCCCCCAGAAAGCATTCTGTTGTCTATTGGGGCTTCTTTGGGAGATGGACTGTGGGCTAGGCCTGGGTGCTTTGGCAGATACAGAGTCACAGGCTGTAAAGGGGATGGTCCAGGCAGGACTATAATAAATGCAGGGATGGCTGGGCGCAGTGGCTCATGCCTCTAATTCCAGCACTTTGGGAGGCCAAGGCAGTCGGGTCACTTGAGGTCAGGAGTTCAAGACCAGCCTGACCAGCATGGTGAAACCCTGTCTCTCCTAAAAATACAACAATTAGCTGGGCGTGGTGGTGCACACCTGTAATCCCAGCTACTTGGGAGGCTGAGGCAGGAGAATCACTTGAACCCAGGAGGCAGAGGTTGCAGTGAGCCGAGATTGTGTCACGGCACTCCAGCCTGGGTGACAGAGGGAGACTCCATCTCAAAAAATGAAACAAAAAAGGAAATGCAGGTAGAAGGCAAACTTCTAGCCTCCTTGTTAAAGGATTTAAAGTAGCATTAGATGGTAGAGAGAAACAAAAGATGACCTAAGTTTCACTTTCTCAGCTTTCTACTGGAGAGAGAATTTCATATGAACTAGGGTGGGAAAAAGGTCAGAATGGGACCCTGGGGCTGGCTAGCTCAAATTTGTATGAAGGATAAAGGGCAGTCCTCTCTGCTCACACCAAGGCTAAATGGCCAGGGCCTGCTGAGAAATCACATCCTTTGCTGTAGGGGTAGAAGGGATTCTATGTGCCTAGGAAATGTCAGAGAAAAAGGGGATGTGAGCTCCATGGGTCCTCTCCAGGCCACCTGGATCCCCCCTTATCTCTGTAGGACTCTGTTTACTGCCAGCTGGAACTGTCAACCAAAGGGCTCTAAGTTGGGAACTCAGTCCATTAAGACGAGGGGAGATAGCTGGGTGTGGTGGCTAATGCCTGTAATCCCAGCACTTTGGGAGGCCGAGGTGGGCAGATCACCTGAGGTCAGGAGTTCGAGACCAGCCTGGCCAACAATTAAAATTACATTTTAATTTTTTTAAATATAAAAAAATTAGCTGGGTGTGGTGGCACACGCTTGTAATCCCAGCTACCCTGGAGGCTGAGGCAGGAGAATTTCTTGAACCTGGGAGGCAGAGGTTGCACTGAGCCGAGATCACGTCACTGCACTCCAGAGCCTGAGCGACAAGGGTAAAACTCAGTCTCAACAAAAAAAGAAAAAAGATGAGACGAGAAAGGTAGGAAGGCCTAAGCACAAACCTCAGCAGGGGGAATCGCTATATAGGATGAGCCTCCTTGTTCTTAAAGGCTATTTTTATTTCAGTTGGCTGTTTGGAGCTGTGTAAAAAAATGAAAAAACAGAACAAAAAAACCACACAAAAACCCTCCAAAGGGCTATTTCTAATTCAAATCCCCAAGGTGTCCATCTTTCCCCTTCCTTTGGGGGAGGGAGGAGGTGAGACAAGTAATAGAGGGACATTTCCTTCCATCTTTGCAGGTCTCCTGATAACAGGAACCTTGCTGCATCTCCTACACTTCTCATGAGCAGAAATGAGCTCACTGCCCCACACTCAGGATTCTCACACCATACTTCTGAGGACCCTCTGGTTTGGACAGACTATGATTAAATTTATCACAACCTTTAGTTCTCATGGCCTGGGAGGCCATCTCCTCTCCTTAGACCCTGTTACTCCTAGATCCTCTCCTCTCACTAACTCTGTCAGCACAGACTGCTCTCCCTTCCAGGACTCCAAGAGCTCCTCATCACCCTGATCTGCTGTAAAAAGCAAAGAACCCACTTACCTGCTTTAATACTAGGTTTTGCCCCCCATCCCATTTTCAAAAAGTCAGGCACAAAGTAAAACCCTCCTAGCTTTGGGGAGTCTATTTTGAGGTTCCAGCTCTAGCCCCAGCCCTTTTTTGATAGGAGGAGGTAATACAGTTTATTTTCTTTTTTTTTTCTTTTTTTTTTTTTTGAGACGGAGTCTCACGCTGTCGCCCAGGCTGGAGTGCAGTGGCGCGATCTCTTGCTCACTGCAAGCTCCGTCTCCCGGGTTCACGCCATTCTCCTGCCTCAGCCTCCTGAGTGGCTGGGACTACAGGCGCCCGCCACCGCGCCCAGCTAATTTTTTGTATTTTTAGTAGAGACGGGGTTTCACTGTAGTCTCGATCTCCTGACCTTGTGATCCGCCCGCCTCAGCCTCCCAAAGTGCTGGGATTACAGGCGTGAGCCACCGCGCCCGGCCAATACAGTTTATTTTCTAACTTGTTTCCCTTCTTTTTTTTTTTTGAGACGGAGTCTCGCTCTGTCTCCCGGGCTGGAGTTGCAGTGGCCGGATCTCAGCTCACTGCAAGCTCCGCCTCCCGGGTTCCCGCCATTCTCCTGCCTCAGCCTCCCGAGTAGCTGGGACTACAGGCGCCGCCACCTCGCCCGGCTAGTTTTTTGTATTTTTTAGTAGAGACGGGGTTTCACCATGTTCACCAGGATGGTCTCGATCTCCTGACCTCGTGATCCACCCGTCTCGGCCTCCCAAAGTGCTGGGATTACAGGCTTGAGCCACCGCGCCCGGCCTAGTTTTTCTCCTGTCTCGTCACCCGTGTGATCCACGTGTATCAGAAGTGATAGGTGACTCAAGATCATTTTGGTCAGATTTTAAAAATAGAATATTTTCTCCTTTTATGTCTAAAAATACTACCTTACAGCCTACCACTCCCAGCTGGAAAAAAGTTTCATTTCTGTTTTTATCCTCCCCCTTGGACTTGCTCCTCCCAAGGGCCCTAGGAAGAACTAGACTTTCATTGTACAGAACAGTGCTGTTAAATAGGATTTGATAGCCACTAGCTACGTGTGGCTAATTAAAATTAGTTAAATACTATCTTAAAAATTTAGTTCCTGAGTTGCACTAGCCACATTTCAAGAGCTCAAGTCATATGTAGCTAGTGGTATCTACTGTATTAGCAGATACAGAATACTTCCATTGTTACATGAAGTTCTATTAGCTTGAATGTGGAGGACTAGCTTCCTGAGCTCCCTTTCTTATAACCCCATTTTACCAGCCAGCAAATATTTGCAGTAACTTCACTGTTACAGGATAACTTTCAGAGGGGTTAGGAATTGGGGGTAGGAAGCAGCATAGAATCTACAGGTCTTACAGGAGTTTCAGGAGGCATGGCATAGACGCCAGGTGTTGATGGTCAATGGCAGGAGCCTCAGGTTTTAAGAAAGTACTTCAGGGGCTGATGTTATATTATCAGCCCAGGACCACTTCCACTGTGGACTCAAGGGTTCTGCATAATACCTGAAAACAAAAAATGACGTCCCTCTGCCCTGCTGGAACTGAGGAGTAGCCGAAGTGATTGTTATCACTCAAAATCTCTGAGCTTGATTTTGTAAACTGTTTTATCTGTCATGGTTTTTGTTCTCCCAAAAAGTGACATAAGCAGCAGTAATGTTTAGGTTTGTTGACTTTGCTACCTCACTCCAAGAGCTGGGAAAAGTGGGTGCTGTATCTATTAATCCACTGATGCTCAGGGTTTTTTTTTTTTGACACGGAGTTTCATTCTTGTTGCCCAAGCTGGAGTGCAGTGGTGCGATGTCAGCTCACTGCAACCTCCGCCTCCCAGGTTCAAGTGATTCTCCTGCCTCAGCCTCCTGAGTAGCTGGGATTACAGGCATGCACCACCATGCCTGGCTAATTTTGTATTTTTAGCAGAGACAGGGTTTCTCCGTGTTGGTCAGGCTGGTCTCGAACACCTGACCTGAAGTGATCCGCCCGCCTCGGCCTCCCAAAGTGCTGGGGTTACAGGCGTGAGCCACCATGCCCAGCCCTCAGGGTACTTTAATAAAGTGCTAGCTACGCAAGCCTATTCTTCCTCAAGAGTAGGTGTTCCACTTTTGAACACCTATGCCAGGCACCAGCTATAGGGCCTAAGTGAGGATGATATGTGGATATGACCACTTTCCTTGACTCTACACCAGTGGTTCTCAACTGGGGATGATTTGGCAATGTCTAGAGACATTTGTGGTTGTCACAACTAGTGGAGGGGTACTACCTGCATATGGTGGGTACAGTCCAGAGATGCTACTAAGTATCCTACAATGCATAGGACAGCTGCCCACAACAAAGAATTATCTAACTCAAAATGTCAATAGTGTTGAGGTTGAGAAATCCTGGTCTAGGCTGGGTGTGGTGGCTCGTGCCTGTAATCCCAGCACTTTGGGAGGTCAAGGCAAGAGGATCACTTGAGCCCACCAGGAGGTCAAGACCAGCGTAGGCAATGTTGGGAGACCCCGTCTCAAAAAATAAAAATAAATTAGCTGCACTATAGTCCTTGTTACACAGGAGGCTGATGCAGGAGCATCGCTTGAGCCTAGGAAGTGAGTGAGCTGTGATCGCACTACTGCACTCCAATCTGGGCAACAGAGTGAGACCCTGACTCAAAACAAAAAAACATTGAAAGAAAGAAAGAGGCTGGGTGCGGTGGCTCAAGCCTGTAATCCCAGCACTTTAGGAGGCTAAGGCGGGCAGATCAAGACCATCCTGGCTAACACGGTGAAACCCCCGTCTCTACTAAAAATACAAAAAAATTAGCCGGGCATAGTGGTCGGTGCCTGTAGTCCCAGCTACTCGGGAGGCTGAGGCAGGAGGACGGCGTGAATCCGGGAGGCGGAGCTTGCAGTGAGCCGAGATCCCGCCACTGCACTCCAGCCTGGGCAATAGAGCCAGGCTCTGTCCAAAAAAAAAAAAAAAAAAAGAGAGAAGGAACAAGAAATCAATCAATCAATCCTGGTTTAGATGACAACATGGATCAGGTTTTTTTGTTGTTGTTTTTTCCCCCGAGTCTCACTCTGTTGCCCAGGCTGGAATGCAGTGACGTGATTTCGGTCCACTGTAACCTCCACCTCCTGGGTTCAAGCAGTTCTACTGCCTAGGCCTCCTGAGTAGCTGGGACTACAGGTGCCCGCCACCATGCCTGGCTAATTTTTTGTATTTTTAGTAGAGATGGGGTTTCACCATGTTAGCCAGGATGGTCTCAATCTCCTGACCTCGTGATCTACCTGCCTTGGCCTCCCAAAGTGCTGGGATTATAGGCCTGAGCCACTGCGTTCGGCCTGGATCAGGTCTTTATGCCAAAATGAATCATGCAGTCTAGGCTCAGTAGGATAGTAAGGCTGTTAAATGTCTGATAAATTGGGAAGGAAAAAAATATGGAGTCAGTAAAACAGTAGGCTCTCTAAAGCTGAAGGGCAGGTATAATTGGAGTGTGCTTAAGTGTATTAGAAGGCTAACAGCTAAGGTCATAGTGCAGTGGGAGTTGATTTCAGATGTGTAGCCAATCTGTGTGAAGATGAGATCCGGGGTACAGTCACAGAAGTAGAGGAACAAGTTTAAACAGTCTGATTTGCGATACAGCAGTGAACAGCTGAACCTAATAGGGAAGGCATTCAATAAACAGATGAGCTATATGTTTTTCCTCAGTGTTTTTGTAACCCACACCTCTACTTTTCATATACCTGAAAATCTCCCATTCGCCCCTTACGTGTTATTTAAAATTTCAAAATTGAGTGTGATTAAAATTAATGAAAGCAATAGTAATTTTAGAAGGAAAAAAATTTATTCAGATGAGGTGATAGCCATGTCACTGTTAAGCCTGAACTTTTCTTTCCTGGGTGGTGTAAAAGGTTCAAGAAAACAAGCTGCTTTTAATAACACTCTTGCAGTCTTTTCTCCCCAGAGCTAGATATATCAAAACATTAAAACATTAAAAAATTAAAAAGTTTTCGAATACAGCTTTTTCATCTGTTTAGTCATTTTATACCCAAGTTTCTCTAGAGTATTTATCTGGAAGTTTCTAGTCAAAACAATTAGACTTTGAGTTTCACAAACTCCTCTTGAAGCTCTTTCAGTGAGGCCTGCACATCAGTATGAAACACATTCTTTCCAAAAGCTACCATAGGTAGATTTTAGGAACAAGCTCAGGAGAACATCACTCAAAATAATTCCAAGTATTTCACTTTTTTCCTTCAAATGACATTCATGAATCTGGTCCTCGAAAGACTAGTCAAGAAAATTAGACATTTTTTAGCATTAGTTTGCTCATACATACATATGCTATATTCTTATGTCTATTTTTGGCAAGTTTCGATGTTCATTATGAAATGAACACAGCGAAATTGGTGTTTGCCCCTTGACATTTCAATGTCAATGTATTTTAAGCTTCAGTGTGTTAAAACTCTGCTGAAAATTTTTAACTTTTGAAATGTTCAAGTATAGATTCTTTTTCATTGTTCTTCCAACCTTGGGGTTGTTCTGTCCACGAGTTCAGCAGAATCCATTTTTCTTTGACAACCAAGAAACTTCAATATGTAACAGAAAACATGGATTGGCATTTAGATCTTCAAAAAGCAGGGCAAACTGGAATGGATATACTGTTTCTCACAATGGTCTATGCTGACAGCAAGGCTGAAGATTTCCAGTAGGTTATGGGTTATCAGTGAAAGTTGATGCTTGGTTGTGACAGCTGCAGTATATCTTGAATGCCAGTTTTCTTCAATCTTTGCCAAAAACCCAAATTTAACACAGTTTGCTGTATTGCCATTAATATATACTGCTATAAAATTTCCTCCAGCTCAGTTCATTTGATACAGCTGCAAGTCTTTGGTGGTCAAGTAGTAGGCTCACAAAAACAGCACATACACAGTTTTGAAAGCCTTATTCTAAATGTAAGCAAAATACAGTTTTCTTCATCAGTAGATTCATCACAACTAACAGCAATGAAGGATGAGCCGATGTTTTTTTTTTTTTGAGACAGAGTCTCGCTTTGTTGCCCAGGCTGGAGTACAGTGGCGCAATGTTGGCTCACTGAAAGCTCCGCCTCCTGGGTTCATGCCATTCTCCTGCCTCAGCCTCCTGTGAGCTGATATTTTTTAAGATCTGAAGTTTGATACATTCAGTCATTAATTCAGAGTTAAGACTGCAGAAGTAGATGAAGAAATTCTGGAATTCTTTATTTGTGGCAGCACTCAGAATGCAAGGTTTCACAAGTTTCTCCATTTTTTTCTCCTTTGCAATTAAAAGGGCTATTTAATATTAAGCTTTCATGGCTTTGAAGATTCCTGTGAATATTTCAATGCTGTCCAGTCTTAAAGCTGCAGAGAATCGGGCTTTGCAGAACACTCCACTGTTTTTAATGGCATGAATTTAGCAGTGTTTGGCATGGTGTCACTGCCCAACAGTTTCAGATAACTCAAACTGAAGAAGTTGACCCTATCTTCTGCATAATAACATGAATATATACTTGCGAAAAGCCTCAAAATTTTTTTTTGGCTGCCATTTTTAGCTACCTCAAAGGAGATAAGAAAAAAACAAGGAGTACTGATGATGGAAGCATCTGGTCCCTCTTGCAGAGTGATGAATGATTTTATTGGTGGCAGCTGGGTGGCAGGACAATCCAGGCATCCAGTTACGCCTGGGCCCCAATAAGTGAAATCTTTGTTCATTTTCTTTTTATACACGCGTCTGCTTCCTACAACCTGACACCATTTAGTGGTGCCCTTGGTCATATCTAAATGATCTTACTTTCATAATCCTTTGATTCTAGCTTGCAGAGTCAAGACGAACTCTAACTCTTGGGATGGACAAACTGGAAGATGTAAAATAAGTAAGGCTTTCTGGGCCAAAAAGCCTCTTTTTACACAAAATCAAATTTTAAAAGAACATTGACCTCAAAACAATAACACCGTCCTGGTTATGCAATAGAAATAGCTATATAAGGGGCCGGGCGCGGTGGCTCAAGCCTGTAATCCCAGCACTTTGGGAGGCCGAGACGGGCGGATCACGAGGTCAGGAGATCAAGACCATCCTGGCTAACCCGGTGAAACTCCGTCTCTACTAAAAAGTACAAAAAACCAGCCGGGCGAGGTGGCGGGCGCCTGTAGTCCCAGCTACTCGGGAGGCTGAGGCAGGAGAATGGCGTAAACCTGGGAGGCGGAGCTTGTAGTGAGCTGAGATCTGGCCACTGCACTCCAGCCTGGGCGACAGAGCGAGACTCCGTCTCAAAAAAAAAAAAAAAAAAAAAAAAAAAGAAATAGCTATATAAATGGAATCATATCCTTAATGAACACCTCCTGTGGCTACCCAACTTTTCACACATCTTACTGATTATAGGCCTTGCTGTGAATGCTTTCTTGCTCTATCTGAAGTATTCCCACCAAAGAGCTGTTTCCAACTTTATTTCCTATATTATGAAAAATGAAGTTTTTTCAACATTGTAACAAAGTATATGATAATGTATACTATATTAAATAAACCATTATACAAAAATAGTTCCTTGTACTGTTAACTATTATTATGACTTTGGTCAGTAAAATTCTAAATCATGCAACTATAATTTACATGTTTACCAATGGAAGGAAGTGACAATGAACTGCATAAAGAATGAAAGAGACAGCAGGGCGCGATGGCTCACACCTGTAATCCCAGCACTTTGGGAGGCTGAGGCGGGGGGATTACGAGGTCAAGAGATTGAGACCATCCTCGCCAACATGGTGAAACCCTGTCTATACTAAAAATGCAAAAATTAGCTGGGCATGGTGGTGTGCACCTGTAGTCCCAGCTACTCGGGAGGCTGAGGCAGGAAAATCGCTTGAACTCGGGAGGAGTAGGTTGCAGTGAGCCGAGATCGCACCATTGCACTCTAGCCTGGCGACAAGCGAGACTCCATCTCAAAAAAAAAAAAAAAATTGTGTCTTAACTGTGCACTTATCAATATTTACTATAAAATGGGGGAAGGGGATGATGATAAAAGTTAGCAGAGGAGGGCCGGGCACGGTAGCTCATGCCTGTAATCCCAGCACTTTGGGAGGCCCAGGTGGTGGATCTCCTGAGATCAGGAGTTCGAGACCAGCCTGGCCAACATGGCGAAACCCCGTCTCTACTAAAAATACAAAAATTAGCTAGGCATAGTGGTGCATGCCTGTAATCCCAACTACTAGATGTGCTGAGGCAGGAAGATCGCTTGAACCTGGGAAACAGAGGTTGCAGTGAGCCGAGATCGTGCCATTGTACTTTTGCCAGGACAACAGAATGAGACACCATCTCAAAAAAAAAAAAAAAAAGTTAGCAGAGGAATGGAAGATTCTCTGTTTTCCTCAGCTTCAGTGTACTAAGACCCAGAAGCATAGGACATAAGTTTTTTCCATGGGATAATTTAGTTGTTACTTTGAGTGAAAACATGGTGCTAGGATTTGTCCTTAAAGTCAGACTAGTGTAACAGAGGTAGCAGTGATTTATGGTTAGATTTGTGTCTTAACTGTACACTTACCAATATTTGCTATAAAATGGGTGCAGAGGGTGATAATAATATCTACTATATGAAGCCTATAGGACAGTGTTCTGTGTGTTTTGACTGCAACTCAAAGTAAGCATATTTTTAGACTAAGTATACACATGTATATATATAACTTAAAAGTTTCATAAAGCAATACTTACCCTTACTATGTCCATGTGTTCTAATATTTTCTCTTATTTCATTTTGAGGTAATGCTAGGCGTGACCCGTTTATTTTATTTTAAGACCCACTAATTGGTCAAAAAACTCAATTTGAAAACCACTGCTATAGGAGAACAAGAGGAAATACATTTTATAAACTATAAAGCACTACTAAGATGTGAGCAACTGCTGCTGAATATCCAGGTCAACCTTTATGGGCCTGAAGACAACCTCTCTTTCGTTTGGGCACTGCCAGGAGTCAAATCTACCTAGACTTTTGGTAAGGAAGATGGTACTCATTGTCATTGAGACAATTATCTAATGCTTAGAAGTCAAGACTAGAAAGCAAGGCATTAACCATATCAGCACCCAAACAAGGGAAGACAAGTTACAAGAAAGCCAAATAAAACAGCAAACATTTGTTTAGTGCTTTATGGTTAACATATGTGATCTCTTTTAATCCTTACAATCCTAGGGAAAAAGTGAAGCTCAAGGAGGTTGACACCTGTCCAAGACTAGACAGTAAGTGGCAAAGCCAGGTCACCTGATCCTAAATCCCACACTCCTTCCACTATGATAAAATACCAGGAAAGAAAAGTGATCAGGGTATGAGGCACATTCTGATCCATCAAAGATGCTTTGCCTTGCTCTAGAAGGAAAACGGATCCTACTCAAGGTAGGATGCAATCCCAGACTTTCAGAGGAGGGTGTGGCCAGTTGCTACCAGTAGTCTAGTGTGGGGAAAAGAAAGAGATCAGCCTGTTACTGTGTCTATATAGAAAGAAGTAGACATAAGAGACTCCATTTTGTTCTGTATTTGAGATGCTGTTAATCTGTGACCCTACCCCCAACCTTGTCCTTGCAAGAGACATGTGCTGTGGTAACTCAAGGTTTAATGGATTTTGGGCTGTGCAGGATGTGTCTTTGTTAAACAAATGCCTGAAGGTAGCTTGCTGGTTAAAAGTTATCACCATTCTCTTAATCTCAACTACCCAGAGACACATACACGGCCAACGGCCAAAGGTCACAGGGACCTCTGCCTAGGAAAGCTAGGTATTGTCCAAGGTTTATCCCCATGTGATAGGATGAAACAATATGGCTAAAAGGTTTATCTCAAGGCACAGGATTTTCCTTTAAACTTATTCATGTCACAGAGATCTTTGTTCTTATGTCTTACTGCTAATTTCCTCCCTAAAAACGATCCTATTGTCCTGCCACTCCCTTATCTTTAAGATGGTAAAGATAATTATCTATAAATACTAAGGGAACTCAGAGGCCGGTGCCGGCGTGGGTCCTCTGTAAGCTGAGCGCCGGTCCCCTGGGCCCCTGCTTTTCTTTCTCTATACTTTGCCTCTGTGTCTTATTTCTTTTCTCAAGTCTCTCGTTTCACCTAAAGAGAAACACCCACAGGTGTGGAGGGGCAGGCCACCCCTTCAGTCTAGGACTCACACCTGGCATTTCTGTCTACCAATATATCTATTTTGACACTGTTTGTGCTGAGGTCCCAAATGTCTATTATCTCCAAGTACTGTGGCTTTCTATTCCTATCTGTACCTGTCCCAGGGACTTGGTCAAGGACTCACATTAGAGAGAAATGAAGTACTGGGTATCTGTTACTCGTGTCCCGCGTACTTAGGTAGACAAGACAGTATTAGCAGTAGTGGTCCGCTTCCAGTGACCATCATATTATTTGTTCAGCTTCCTCTGGGGAAGCCAATCTGCCCCAGCCTTCATGGTTTTGTGTCTCTTTTTTTACCCATATGACCATCTCTCTCCACTGTGTCTCCCTCATCAAATAAAGAGTTTAGCAACTAAGTAGCTGAGGAGGTGGGAAAGAATGCTACACATTCCCCAGCTCTCCTAGTTACCTTTCCACTCCCTTCAGCCCCCCACATTCCCTCATTTCTCTCACCTGGTACTCCTGAACCACCTCCTCCAAAGGCACCACGCTGTGCTGTTTGTGGCTCCTGGATTCTCGGCACACCACACAGATGGCCTCTTTGTCCACCTCACAGAAGAGTTTCAGGGCTTCCTGATGTTTGAAGCACATGCCCTGATCATTACTCCGGTTCCCCCGACAAGGAGTGGGGCACATCTGGCGAATTATCTGGACCATGTTGGCCAGCTGCAAGTTGGGACGAAAGCTGCGACGTGTGAAGCTCTTTCGGCACTGGGGGCAGGTGAACTGCCCTGGAAGGGGCGAGGAAGGAGACGGGTGGATGTCAGGATACAGCTCTTCATCTTCGTCCTCATCGTATGCTTCCAGTATTTCTTCTTCTCGGTAGACATCAATTCTTAGGTCAGGTCTCAAGCCTCCTAGGTAATAGTCCTGATTTTCCTCTTCTTCTTCCTCCTGGTCCCACATATGGTCTACGTTGTCCCAATTAGTTATACCACTGTCACCGAGCCAGAGTTCACCGTCCTCTTGGTCTTGGAACAACTCTTCGTCAGCATTCCCTCGATACAACACCTCTCGAATGGAGCCGTCCCATCCATCCACGGCCCCCACCGCTTCCCCGTCCTCCTCCTCCTCCCATTCATCTTCCTCCTCGTTCTGGTCCTCCTCGTCCTTCTTACCCCACAGCTGGGTCACACACCCTCGGCAGAAGTTGTGCCCACAGCTGATGGACACGGGGTCCTTGAAGTAATCCAAGCAGATGGCACACACCGCTTCCTCCTGAAGGGTCTGCATGGGGCTGGGAGTAGGGGCATAACCAGCCATCTTAATGCCTGCGGCAGGTGTAGTTACCTCAGCTTGGAGCTGCGGAGCGGGGACGCGCCTGCAGGCCTGCTCCGGACTACTCTGGAGAGCCGAGGCAGTCCTCAACCTTGCTCTTCCTCCTCGGCCCCGCAGGGCAGCTTTGATCCCCTCTCTCAGGGTGCGAACGCCCAGATCCAGACTCAGCCTCTCTCTGGGATCGGTGGGGACAGACCAGGCTGCAACCCCCAGCTGCTCGGTCCTGTCACGTCTCTCGCTACCCTCAGGGTGTGCCCTACACTGCGGCGTCCGCCTCAGACGCAGCAGCCAGCTACCCGGCCCGAGGCGACGCAAAATGACGTCTCGCTCACGCACACGCTCGGGAGAGACGCTCTAGGCTGGCGGAGGACCACGTCTCTATGGTGTGCCAGGAGCCGCGCCGGCCGGGAGTTGGGTGAGCTGGGGGCGCCCGCGCCGCGCCGCCCGCCCTAGCGGGGCTAGTGCTGCACATTCCAGCCAGCCCCCTCCCCAAGACCCCATTCCCAATCCCCTTCTCAGCTCCCTCGGGCCGGCAGAGCGGCTCTGATCAGGTCAGCGGCGGACGCCGGGAAGCGGCCTGGCTTGGGAGAGGTAGTTTGGTTGGTTGGCTGGTTCTGGATGGGGGGTCAACCCTCGAGGGGGACTGGCTCTCCGAGCTGTTGTCCGGCCTGAGCGGGAGCCCCGGGAAGTTTAGAGGGAAGGGGGATAAATCTCTCCGGGAAGCCCCGCCCAGGCCGGGGCCGAGTTGGTCCACGGCGGTGGGGAAGCTTCGGACACCACCCTTGTGCTGTCCCCTGTCTCGCCGTCCGCGCTTGGGGTGCCTTGGTGGGGATCCGGGCGCCCAGTGCCCCCCGCTGTCTTCCCGGAGTCGCCGGACCGCAGCTCCACGCAGGCCTCGGACCCAGCCTCCCGGCGCCCGGGCCTGTTTCTGCTTGCGGGGCCGCGGCTGCGCAGTATTGCGGCGTCTCCCAGCAAAACTGCGCCCCGGGCGTGGGTCCCCTGAGGGGGCCGGGGCTCAAGTTCCCTTCGGTTCTGCAGCCTGCGTCGGGGTAGGGGTTCCGCGTTCCAGCCCTGAGCTCTGTGAGCTCGGCCGGGAGGGGGCTGGATTTGGGACCACACTTCCTCACCGCCGTGGTTTAGACTTAGAGAGCGGCTGGCCCCTCCTTCCTGTCCCGGTGTCCTCCACTGTCTGTTATGCCCTTTATTCCTGCCTGGGGAGGGAGGGCTGGGGGCGCCGTCTGGGTCTGTTTTCCACCCCAGCGGGGCCCTAGGGCAGTGTCATTTAGACCCCACTCTGTCACCTTTCCTGGAGAGGGGCCCTGATCCAGGGCTGAGAGATTTTTTTGAGATGGAGTCTGGCTGTCGCCCAGGCTGGAGTGCAGTGGCGCGATCTCAGCTCACTGCAAGCTCCGCCTCCTGGGTTCACGCCGTTCTCCTGCCTCAGCCTCCCGAGTAGCTGGGACTACAGGCGCCGCCACCACGCCCTGCTAATTTTTTTGTATGTTTAGTAGAAACGGGATTTCACCGTGTTAGCCAGATGGTCTCGATCTCCTGACGTCGTGATCCTCCAGCCTCGGCCTCCCAAAGTGCGGGCTGAGAGATCTTACAGTGTGAGGGGGAATGAGGCCTTCGGGAAAGGCTTCTCAGGGGTTGTCTCCTTCTGTCTTCTGTCCTTCCAGGTAGGGACAGAACCAGGTCAGGCCTGGACTTGCAGTCCCGGAGAACAGAGGATGGAGATGGGGGCTGGTGCTCATGGGCTCTGTGTATGCCTTCTGTGTGGCCTGGTTCTGTGTATAAATGTTCCACCCCAGTGCTGAGGGCCAAGACACCCCCTTGGCTTTGGTGCTGGGGGCATCCTGGGGCAAGGAGTGTAGGCAGAACTCCTCAACGTTGGAGATTTGGGGAAATTGTGTCCTCTCCCTTTTAGAGTCCTGTAGCCCCCTGCAGTGGCAAGATCTCAGCCCACGGCAATCTCCACCTCCTGGGCTCAAGCAATCCTCCCACTTCAGCCTCTGGAATAGCTGGGAACACAGGCATGCACTACCACTCCAGGCTAATTTCTTTAGTTTTTGTAGAGACTGGGTTTCGTCATGTTGCCCAGGCTGAAGCGCCGTGGCTATAGTCACAATTATTGCACACTACCACCTCAAACTCCTGGGCTCAAGTGACCCTCCTGCCTCAGCCTGCAGAGTAGCTGGGACTACAGGCATGCACCACCATGCTTGACTTAACTATTCTTTTTTAGATTTTTTTTTTTTTTTGAGACAGGGTCTTGCTCTGTTGCCCAGGCCAAATGCAGTGGTGTGATCATGGCTCATTGCACCCTTGATCCCTGGGCTCAGGTGAACCTCCTGCCTCAGCCTCCCAAGTAGCTGGAACTACAGGTGTGCATTACCACATTGGGCTAATTTTTATTTTATTTTTTTGTAGAGACGAGGTCCCGCTATGTTGCCCAGGCTAGTCTTGAACGCCTAGTTTAAGCAGTCCTATCTCAGCCTCACAAAGTGTGGGAATTACAGACCTGAGCCACTACGCTCAGCCCCATACAAGGTTTTTTTTTGTTTTTTTTTACCTGCCCTTCAGTAAGAAGTACATTGCACATACTGATCCAATACAGACCTGCATATATATAACAGAAACAATTTCTGCAAAGTCTTCTTTCCCTTATGACATCCAAGGCACTCTGATATTTTATTTCAGTAAAATGCTGTTGAAGACCCACGGACGTGACTGCACCCCTCACTAACTGGTCACTGGTTTGGGGAGGAACACCAATGTCCCAGTGGAACCTTGAGAACACCTTGGAGTCCTCCTCTTCCTCTCTGGACCTGAGCCAAACTGTGAGTGGCACAGAGCAAGGACCATATGTATTCTGTTCATTGTTGCATACTCAGTTCATTGACCACAGTGCCAAGCACACAGTGAGCACTCCCTGTGTATCTGCTAAGTAAATCAATGAACAAACCCAACACATTTCAGCCAAGTCCTGCTGATTTGTTTCTCCTCCGTTCCAGCCTTACTTCTGCCAGCCTTACTTACTTCCAGCCTCACCCCCATCAGCTTCAGACTGGATAAAAGGAAACCATTTCTCTAAAGGATCACTTGCCCTCTCATTTCAGGCCATCCTGCAGCCACCAGAACCTTCCACATGAAATGAAAGGCTTACCACTTCATAAGCTTTAATGAAATTCTTGGCCAGGTGCAGTGGCTCACTCCTGTAATCCCAGTGCTTTAAGAGGCCAAGATGGGAGGATTGCTTGAGCCAGGTGTTTGACGCCAGCCTGGGCAACATAGTGAGACCCTGTCTCTACAAAAAAAAAAAAAAAAAAAAAAATTGGCTGGGTGCGGTGGCTCACGCCTGTAATCCTAGCAATTTTGGAGGCTGAGGCGGGTGGATCACTTGAGGTCAGGAGTTCGAGACCAGCCTGGCCAACATGGTGAAACCCCGTCGCTCCTAAAGATACAAAAGTTAGCCAGGTGGGGCGGCAGGTGCCTGTAATCCCAGCTACTTGGGAGGCTAAGGAGGAAGAATTGCTTAAACCTGGGAGGTGGAGGTTGCAGTGAGCCAAGATCGTGCTACTGCATGCACTCCAGACTGGGCAGCAGAGTGAGACTCCATCTCAAAAATAACAAAAATAAATAAATAAAAATTTAAAAAAAATTACCTGGGTGTGACGGTGTGCGCTTGTAGTTCCAGCTACTTGGGAGGCTGAACTGGGAGGATCATTTGAGCCCAGGAGGTCAAGGCTGCAGTAAGCAGTGATCGTGCCCCTGCCCTCGGCCTGGGCAACAGAGCAAGACGCAATCTTAAAAAAAAAAAAAAAATCCTGGCCAGGCGCAGTGGCTCATGCTTGTAATCCCAGCACTTTGGGAGGCTGAGGCGGGTGGATCACGAGGTCAGGAGATCGAGACCATCCTGGCCAACATGGTGAAACCCTGTCTCTACTAAAAATACAAAAAATTAGCCAGGCGTGGTGGCGGGCGCCTCTAGTCCCAGTTACGTGGGAAGCTGAGGCAGGAGAATGGCGTGAACCCGGGAGGCGAAGCTTGTAGTGAGCTGAGATTGCATCACTGAATTCCAGCCTGGGCAACAGAGAGACTCCGTCTCAAAAAAAAAAACAAAGCCAGGGGGAAGTCCCGACCCTGGGCTTGTCTTCTTTCTCCTCTTTGTGGAGAAGCTCACAGATCCGGGTGCAGCAGAAGTGTGACTGCAGCCCAGGCTGCCTCCCTGCGTCTTCTTACCTTCTCCTTGCTCTGCACTGCCACACCAGCGAACGGTAAGATCCACAGGAGCCACACAGCTTCCCCGCAAGGCAAACAGCTGGGGTCAGGGGTCAACCTGCCAGCTGCCCACGCCAAGGGGACAGCTGCCACACCTCACACTGGCCTGGGGCACCATCTTCTACTTGCCTGAGTCCTGCTAACCCTTTCCTCCCGGAGCAGCCTTTGGCCTGACTTCTTGTCCCCAAGGGTGGTCAGACACGAGGCTGAGAGTGCCAGTCCCTCCCATTGCCAAGGGCACCGCTGTCCAACCTTGCCGTGTCTGCCTTCACTGGATTCTGAGCTCCTGGCAACTGCATGTAACTTCACCTGTTTCTTGTAATCGGATTTCCTTTGGAGGCGAGCCCAGAGTCCTGCCCATGGAACCACAAAATCCATTTGAGAACCCAAGGGACCCCAGAGCATCTCCACAAGCCCCTGACAACCTGGACAACTGACAACTCCTCCTCCTGCCATCCCCAAGGTGGCCTCCCCGCCACAGAACTCCGTGTTCCTTGCATGACTGTCCTTTCTGTTCAGCCTGGGCTCTGCAGAGTGCATCACCCAGCCCCTCACTCCCACCCCGGCCTTCGCACATGCTGGTCTAAGTCGTCTGCGCCTGCAGACATTAAGGTGGAGGAACGTGATTCCACCAGCACCCCACAGCCTGTGAGGAGGTGAACCCAGGGATTGTGTGTCTAAGTCCACGGAGGGATGAACAGGCCCAGGAAGCAGGAAAATCCTCCTGCCCAGGCCTTGCTCCCACCCCCACTGTCTCCCTGCGTGGCACCTTCTGGTCAGTCAGCTCAGCCAAACACAGGCATTCTGGGCCCGGCTGGACTAGCCTGGACACCTGCCTCTCCCTTGGCTCCTTCCTCAGCCGCTCCTGTGACGAGACAGACGGTGAGCCTAGAGTGAGTGCCAAGGATGTGAGTGTAGCCTCTGGTGTGCATGCCACAGTCTCGGGAGTAGGCCAAGCAGCAGGCACGTGATGAGGGCTCTGAGCACCCTCAGGTGCAGAGAAGCAGCTTACAGATCCGGCAGGTCAGGGTGGCAGCTTGGCAGGACTTCTTCCTCCAGATCACAGACAGTGGGAAAAGCAGCCTCCACCCCACAGGTCACTGGCTTTGTGTCCTGACACTCCTGGGAATGGATTCCCTCCCTTGACCCAGACCCAGGCGGCCTCACCTCGGCCCCAGGGATTCCCGCTGAGGGAGGCCAGGGCGTGTCCCGCGTTGCAGAAGTGCTGAGTCAGATTTCTAGGCTTCAGGCAGCCCTGAGATGCACCCCGCTTGGCACACACCTCTCCTGCTGACCTCTCTGGAGTTGGTCTCAAACCACCAGCTGCTAGTCTTCCCTTGAACCCAGCTGAGAGCCGTGCTGAGGGACTAAGGGGTCCTTAGAGCAGGCCCTTAGAGCCTACCTGGTGCTCAGGCCTCAGGTACCTCCTGTTCCAGAGATAGAATGTTCTGGAAAGAGCAGCTGCAGCGGGTGCACTCAGGGCTGGCTTTCCTCAGCAGTGTTGCTGCCACTGCATTTCTCAGGACTCTAATTTCAGAAATCGCATCCGTGGAAACTCACACCAGTCATCTTATGCTGGAGAAGCCTGCACAAGAGTCTACCTGTGATGGTTCAATTCCAGGTCATGGTGGGGAGATGAGCCCTTGCACACAGCCTGGGGACCGTTTGTCAGAGGTGCAGAGAGGCTGTGCGGCATGGCGGAGTCACACGGACATTGGCAAATCACAGCCAAGGGCCAACTCTGGCCCTCAGCTTCTTTCTGTAAGGCCCAAGAACTAAGAACAGTTCTTAAATTTCAAAAGTGTAACGAAAGAAAACGAGGAATTGTAAGCAAAACAAAAAGGAAGATGTGGACAGAGACCATATCAGGCCAGAAAAGTCTAAAATCTTTAGTATCTGACACTTGACAGAAGTTTGCTCACCCCAGGCTAGGAGGCTGGAGCAGAGGCCCCCTGAGTGCCTCTGATGTGGAGATTGAGCCTTATGTCTGTTGTCTTGTGCTGGGACATGGGTTGGTGACCCCAACGTGATCGCAGTTGTCATCCTGCATTCCCTCCCTCCCTTGTGCCGGCAAGTAGATGCACACTGGGGTTATTAATGAGTGCTGCTGTTCTGGTACAGGAGTCCCCCCTACTCCTCGGGAGATGTAGTCCATGACACCAGCTGATGCCTGAAACCTAAGATGACATGGAACCCGACGGCCATCGATCGAAATACGTTTCTGTTCATGTCCCCGCTCACACATGGAATCCCTTTTCCATCTGAACTGGGCACTTGCCATGTACTGTGGCATCACTTTGGCTGTTAGAGGCGTGGTAGCAAAACTAACACAAAGCCCTTTTTTCTTTATAATTTGAAGGACAGAAGGTCTGTTCTTACTGTAGATTTTTGCAACCTCAATGTACAATTTTTTTCTTATTGAGAACATTCTCCTTTTCACTTAAAGGAGTACTTTATGGCTTCTCTTTGGCACACCCGAATTGCTAGCATCCCTACTGTGTGCGTTGGGGTATTATTAAATAAAATAAGGGTGACTTGAGCGGCGTTCTGCCGTATGCAGTTTGATAGCTGAGATGGCTGCTGAGTGACCACGGCAGGGAGGGTGGACAGTGTGGAGACCTCGGACACAGGGATGGAGCAGCATGGCGCCTCAGACCCCGGACACAGGGGTGGAGCAGCATGGCGCCTCAGACCCCGGACACGGGTGGAGCAGCATGGCGGCAGATGCCACACTCCTCAAGATGGAGCGCCCTGTACAACTCAGGAACTGCTTTTTTATGGGATTTTCCATTTAACATTTTCGGACTTCAGTTGTTCCCGGGTAACTGAAACCTCAGAAAAGGAAACCAGATAAGGGGAAAGGCTGCTGTGCTGATTTTCCTCTCGAGACCCTGCATTGGGGGCTGGAAACAGATAAAGCAGCATTTCCTATCCTCAGATTGCTTATGGTTCCTGGGGGAATGGATGCAGTTGTCACACAGCTTGTCATGCAACGGACACAGTAATTCATGCCAAGATTAGTGTGAGGGGCATTCAGGAGTCACAAGCATCCTCCCCAGTCAGGTGGGTGTGGGGACAGGCTTTTCTGCAGAGCACCGAGGCTAACCATCATTCCATGCACCTTAGCGCCACTGCCATCCCACTTCTCCCATCTACATATATCTTTAAAATCAGCTCTGCTGGGCCGGGCGCGGTGGCTCACGCCTGTAATCCCAGCACTTTGGGAGGCCGAGGCGGGCAGATCACAAGGTCAGGAGATCGAGACCATCCTGGCTAACAGAGTGAAACCCCGTCTCTACTAAAAATAGAAAAAATTAGCCAGGCGTGGTGGCGGCACCTGTGGTCCCAGCTACTCGGGAGGCTGAGGCGGGAGAATGGTGTGAACCCAGGAGGCGGAGCTTGCAGTGAGTTGAGATCACACCACTGCACTCCAGCCTGGGCGACAGAGCGAGATTCTGTCAAAAACAAAAACAAAAAATCAAGTGAAGAGACAACCAGCAGAATAGGAGGAAATATTTGTGAAGTATTTATTCAACAAAGGATTTGTATCCAGAATACACAAGGAACTCAAACAGTGCAACAGAAACAAACCCCAAATAATCGCATTTTAAAACAGGCAAAGGAGCCGAATACACATCTCTCAAAAGAAGACATACCAGTAACCAATACGTATGTGAAAAAATGCTTAACATCACTAATCATTAGGAAAATGCAAATTAAAATCACAATGAGATATCATTTTATCCCAGTTAGAACAACTATTATCAAAAAGACTTTCAGAAAACGACAGATGATGGTGAGGATGCAAAGAAAGGGGAGCTTTCATACACTGTCGGAGGGAAGGTAAATTAGTGCAGCTGCTATGGAAAACACTATCGAGGTTCCTCAAAAAACTAAAAACAGAGCTACAGTATGATCCAGCAATCCCACTACTGAAGATTTATCCACAGGAAAAAAAAAACTCTGTTTATTGTAGCACTATTCCAAACAGCCAAGATATGGAATCTACCTAAGTCCACACGAACAGATAAATGGTTAAAGAAAATATCGTACATACACCCACCGGAAAACTATTTTATGCTATAAAAAGAATGGTGTCCTGTCATTCACAGTGACATGGACGAGCTTGGAGGACACCTTGTTAAGCGACAGAAGCCAGGGACAGGAAGATAAATGCCACATGTTGTCACTCCTACGTGGGAGCTAAAATAGTTGATCTCATAGAAACAGAGTAGAAGAGTGGTTACCAGAGGCTAGGAAGGATGGGTGGGTGGGGAGATAGCCAGAGGTTGGCTCACAGACACAAAAATACAGCTAGACAGGAGGAGTAAGTTCAAGTGTCCTGCACCACTGTAAGGTGAGTGTAATTAACCCTAATTTAATGTATATTGTCAAATAACTAGGGGGGAGATTCTGAATGTTCTCAACACAAAGCAATGGTAAATGGGTGTCAGATGTGCTAATTACACTGACTGGATCATTACACATTGCATGCACGAATTGAAACATCACATGTACCTCATACACATGTACAATTATTAGGCGTTAATCTAAAAATAATAAGAAAAGTGAAAAAAAAAAAAAAAACAAAAAGAGGGAGACTCCATGACTGTCCGGGGGAAGGTGTAGTGCTGGGGAGATCCTGCCACTGCCCTGCAGAAGGAGGGACCCTGATCCCAGGAGTGCCACTGTGGCGCTGGCAAAGGCCAGGAGAGGAGGCTCCTTCCCGGCTCCGGAGGGAGTGCCCGTACCTTGGTTTCTGCTTAGGGGAACCCGCCTTGAACTTCTGATCCCCAGCACTGTGGGAGAATCAGCGTGTGGTGGTTTAAGCCAGCATGCTATGGTCATCTGCCACAGCAGCAGTGTGAAATGACCATGCATCCTACTGACTAAGGCCTGCTGCATCCTGCGAGTCCCAGGCCCACTTCAAACCTGTGAGCGCTGCAGGCCCTCCCTGAGCCAGGCAGGGAGGAGGAGGCCTGGTCTGGGAGGAAAGGCGGCCTCAGAGCTTGTGAGCCCACTATCTCTGGGCCACCACCGAGACAGAGGCCCAGGGGATGGAGAATGGCGCAGGCACCCTGGTGCACCCTCCATGAAGCAGAGGTGGTAAAGGCACGCACATGCTCTCCCCAGGTGTGGGGAAGGCAGGAGGGAGCAGGTAACCCCAGGTTAGGCCAGGTGAGAAGGGGACAGCACACACCCAGTTGTTCCATAGCTCACACCTGGGGACCACAGGGTGAGCTACACCCACCTAATTTTCATTTTTTAAATTTTAAAAAATAATTTTCTTTTTTCTTTGAGACAGGGTCTTGCTCTGTGCCCAGGCTGGAGTGCAGCAGTGTGGTTTCAGCTCACTGCAACCTCCGCCTCCCAGGTTCAAGCAGTTCTCCTGCCTCAACCTCCACAGTAACTGAGAATACAAGCGCCCATCACCATACCCAGCTAATTTTTAGTAGAGATGGGGTTTCACCCTGTTGACCAGGCTGGTCTTGAACTCCTGATCTCAAATGATCTGCCCACCTCAGCCTCCCAAAGTGCTGGGATTACAGGTGTGAGCCACTGCATTGCCCACCCAGCTAATTTTTAAATAATTTTTTCAGTTTTTAATTAATTTTTTTTTTACATTTTTGAATTAACTTTTTAAAAAAGTTTTAAACTAAGTAAACATAAAAAAATCTTTCATTTTCCAACAAATTCCATTAATTTATATTTCAAGTTTCCACTTCTTAGATGAAAAAATAATCTAGTCAAACTTTGGGATTTCTCAGGCACCTCAGGTTTGAAAGTCACCTTCTGTGTTACCCACCTCTCCCCTTGCCTTCCATCCTGAGCTCCAGGGCTACAATGAGAATAGTGGATCCTTCTCACTGCTGGTTGGGGCCTGCTCTGTCATGACCACGGATCCTGGGTCCATGCTGTCCTTGGCAGGAAGTGCCAAGGGAGGGACCCTCTCAGCTGCTGGAGTCAATCTGTGGCACTCTGTGAGGCTGGACACGAGGCACCCCTGCTGGCTCACTCTCTGAGCTGCTTACTAAAGCTGTCAAGCAGGAAGTCTGCAAACTTTAGTCATCTGCAGGGCTGACTACATATTTTGAGAAGCCCTGTGCAAAATACAAATGCAGAAGCCCTTGGTGAGAAAAGCAGTGGGAAAAGTTCAGTTATACATACTCGACTATAAATATTTTTCTTGTAAAATATGTTATTATTTATAAAACATAATAGTACTGATAGGGCCGGGCACGGTGGCTCACGCCTGTAATCCCAGTACTTTGGGAGGCCGAGGCGGGCGGATCACCTGAGGTCAGGAGTTTGAGACCAGCCTGGCCAACATGGTGAAACCCCGTCTCTACTGAAAATACAAAAATTAGCTGGGCGTGGTGGCGCGCACCTGTCATCTTCTCAGACACCCAACTACCGGCTCCCGAGCCGGGGCAGCTCCCTGTCAACTTTTCACCGCCCCCCACCCAGCCCCAAATCCCCGATCTAACCCCAAATCGCCGATCCAACCCCCAATCCGCGATCCAGCCCGGTCCACCACAGCCTTCAGCAGCGACACTCGCAGCCTCCGACCTCTCAGACCCAGTGAGCCTCGCAAAGCCATTAGGCGCGCGCCTGCACCGCGGGGCCGCCCGGCTCCCAGAAGCCGCTCCCAGGAGGTGCGCGCCGGCAGGTGAGGCTGCAGCCCGGGGCAGGCGCCGCTGGGCTCGCGGGTTCTCCTGCGCTCGTCCGGGCCGCCCGAGGACCACAGGCGCAGGATCGCAGGCGCGCAGCCCGCCCGGCCTCAGGAGGACGGCCTGTCTGGCCGTGCGGCCCCACTTAATCTTAGCAGCAAATAAAACTCAACAGTGTGCTGTAGTATATTCTACAATGATTCTACACAATTGTAGATTGCATTAGAATAAAACTTTTAAAAATTATTTTCTTGGCAACAAATGGACACTTGAAATTTTATTTAATTATTATTATACTTTTTAAACAGAGTTTCACTCTTGTTACCCAGGCTGGAGTGCAATGGCGCGATTTCGGGTCACTGCAACCTCCGCCTCCCAGGTACAAGTGATTCCCCCTGTCTCAGGCTCCCAAGTAGTTCGGATTACAGGCATGCGCCACCACACCCGGATGTGTGTATATATATATATATACACATTTTTTTTTTTGTATTTAGTAGAGACCGGGTTTCATCATGTTAGGCTAGTCGCATACTCCTGACCTCAGGTGATCCACCCGCCTTGGCCTCCCAAAATGCTGGGATTACAAGCGTGTGCCACTGCGCCCGAGGAAAATTTTATTTTTTAATAATGCCAAGTGATTTCATTTTAAATTAAACTGCACCATAAATTGGATTATTGTCCTGCACGTAGTACCTTGCTCTTCAAACAAAAACATTTTTTAAAGACCAAATATATTGCATACTTTTTTTAAAAAAGCTCTGGCTGGGTCATTGGCTTATGCCTGTAATCCCAACACTTTGGGGAAGCTGAGGGAGGAGGATTGTTTGAACCCAGCAGTTTGAGACTGGCCTGGGAAACACAGTGAGACCCTGGCTCTACAATAACCTTTCTGTAAAAGTTAGCCAGGAGTGGTGGTGCACAGCCATAGTCCCAGACACTTGGGAGGCTGAGGCGGGAGGATAGCTTGAGCCTGGGAGGTTGAGGCTGCAGTGAGCTATGACTGCTCTCCAGCCTGGGTAACAGCAAGAACCTGGCTCAAAAAAAATGTTCTTACTGTTTAAGAAATTATGAATGACATTTATTTTATGTTAAACCAGTGTATTTTATCTACAAAAGGAGTAAGAGATAATAATAGAAAAATTGGCACATAAAGGAACAAAAATGCTAAAAAAATTAAAATTTACCAATAATCCTATCACTTAAATTTATAATTCTTAATAGAATTAAATGTAGGATTTTAAAATAAATTGCTTTCAATTTACTTAAACATATAGATTATTTTTAGAACCTCTTCAGGCATCCCTCGTTGAGTAAGTTCCATGATTTACAGGCCTACTCTCTCTATTGTTAAATATTTTATTGCTTCCAATGAATAACTTTTTTTTTGAGACGGAGTCTCACTTTGTCACCCAGGCTGGAGTACAGTGGCGAAATCTCTGCTCACTGCAAGCTCCGCCTCCCGGGTTCAGGCCATTCTCCTGCCTCGGCCTCCCGAGTAGCTGGGACCACAGGCGCCTGCTACCATGTCCAGCTAATTTTTTGTATTTTTAGTAGAGACGGGGTTTCACCGTGTTAGCCAGGATGGTCTCGATCTCCTGACCTCGTGATCTGCCTGCCCCGGCCTCCCAAAGTGCTGGGATTATAGGCGTGAGCCACCACGCCTGGTCAAATAACATTTTTTATAAACATTTTCACAGAAACATAATTTGGGCACATTGAGACATGTTTTCTTTTCAAAAAGTCCTACCACTTTAATTACTGTATAAAAAGATATTAGTGAATTTTCACACATATTGACTAACGTCCTACAAAATGTTGAATCAATTTATATTTTCAGTACCAATCAGCAAATTAATGTCCATTATGCTTTCCCTTCACCAAAACTGACACTTATATTTTATTTTGCTAGACAAAAATACATACTATTTTAATTTGCATAAGTGTAATAAATAAAAAGATTAAATTTTTTTCAGATGTATCATAGGGCATCATTTTTTCTTGAGTCTGGTGGGTGCTTAGTTCCTTTAAAGCACTAATCACGTATACATTAATTTTATGTGCAAAACAGTCATTAAATACAATTGGAAATATGGAAAAATAAATAGCTATATTAAGAAAAAAACAAATAGAGCTTCTGGAATTGCAAAATTCACTAACAGAATTTCAAACCACAGTTGGAATCTTTAACAATAAACTAGACCAAGCAGAAGAAATAATTTTAGAGTTTGAAAACTGGTCTTTCAAAGTAACCCAGTCAGACAAAAATAAAAAGAAAAAAGAACTGAAAAACAAAGCCCTTAAGAAATATGGGATTATGTAAAGTCACCAAACTTACAACTTATTGGCATTCCTACAACAGAAGAATAAAAAGTAACCAACTAGGAAAGTATATTTAAGGGAATAATTTAGGAAAAGTTCTCTAGTCTTGCTAGAAAGGTTGACATTCAGATATAAGAAATTCAGAGAACACCTGTGGGATAGTAAACAAGATGCCCATTCCTAAGGCATACACAGTCATTAGAATAGCCTTGGTCAATGCAAAAGAAAATATATTAAAGGCAGCTCAAATAAAGGGCCAAATCACCTATAAAGTAAATTAGATTAACAATAGACTTCTCAGCAGAACCCCTGCAACCTAGAAAAGATTGGGGCCTAGCTTTAGCCTTCTTAAAGAAAAAAACAATGCCATCCAATAATTTCTTTTTTTTTTTTTTTTGAGACAGAGTCTCACTTTGTTGTGGGGAAAAGACAGAGAGCTCAGCCTGTTACTGTGTCTATATAGAAAGAAGTAGACATAAGAGACTCCATTTTGTTCTGTATTTGAGATGCTGTTAATCTGTGACCCTACCCCCAACCTTGTCCTTGCAAGAGACATGTGCTGTGGTGACTCAAGGTTTAATGGATTTTGGGCTGTGCAGGATGTGCTTTGTTAAACAAGTGCCTGAAGGCAGCTTGCTGGTTAAAAGTCATCACCATTCTCTTAATCTCAAGTACCCAGGGACACGTACGCTGCCAAAGGTCGCAGGGACCTCTGCCTAGGAACGCTAGGTATTGTCCAAGGTTTCTCCCCATGTGATAGTCTGAAATATGGCCTCGTGGGAAGAGAAAGACCTGATCGTCCCCCAGCCTGACACCCGTGAAGGGTCTGTGCTGAGGAAGACTAGTGTAAGAGGAAAGAAGCCTCTTGGCAGTTGAGATAGAGAGAAAAGCATCTGTCTCCTGCCCGTCCCTGGGCAATGGAACATCTTGGTGTAAAACCCGATTGTATGTTGTTTACTGAGAAAGGAGAAAACCACCTTAGGGTGAAAGGTGGGACTTGCTAGCACAGTGCTGCTCTTTATGCACTAAAAAGGTTTATGAAGATGTTTGCATATGCATATCAAGGCACAGCACTTTTCCTTAAACTTGTGTCACGGAGATCTTTATTCATATGTCTTACTGCTGACCTTCTCCCTACGATGATCCTATTGTCCTGTCACTTCCCTTTTTCTAAGATGGTAAAGATAATTATCAATAAATACTAAGGGAACTCAGAGACCCGTGCAGCGTGGGTCCTCTGTATGCTGAGCACCGGTCCCCTGGGCCCACTCTTTCTTTCTCTATACTTTGTCTCTGTGTCTCATTTCTTTTCTCAAGTCTCTCATTCCACCTAACGAGAAACGCCCACAGGTGTGGAGGGGCAGGCCACCCCTTCACTTTGTCACCCAGGCTGGAGTGCAGTGGCATGATCTCAGCTCACTGCAACCTCCACTTCCTGGTTCAAGCAATTTTCCTGCCTCAGCCTCCCCAGTAGCTGGGATTACAGGCGCCCGCCACCAGGCCTGGCAAATTTTGGTATTTTTAATAGAGATGGAGTTTCTCCATGTTGGCCAGGCTGGTCTCGAACTCCTGACCTCAGGTGATCTGCCTGCCTCGGCCTCCCAAAGTGCTAGGATTACAGGCATGAGCCAATGCGCCCAGCCATGCAAGAATTTCATAACCTGCCAGACTGAGCTTCATAAACAAAGGAAAATAAAGTATTTCCAGACAAGAAAATGCTAAGGGAAGTCATTACCACCAGACTGACTCTAAAAGAAATGTTTAAAGGAGTTCCACTAGTGAAAATAAAAGAATGATACTTGCTACCATAAAAACATACATGAATACAAAAGGTACAGAACCTATAAAGTAATTAAACAATTGAGACTACAATGCAACAAGGCTATAAAAGGAAGAAAACCTAACATATCAATATTCAGCTTGAATGTAAATGGCTGAAATGCTCCACTTAAAAGACACAGAGTGGCAAACTGGATTAAAAAAACAAGACATTTCTGCTGCCTTTGAGATCCATCTCATGTGTAATGACACCAATAGGCTCAAAGTAAATGGATGGAAAAAGATTCATCACATAAATGAAAAACAAAAAAGAGGTATTGCTATTCTTGTATCAGATAAAGCAGACATTAAACCAACAACAGTAAAAATAAGAATACAAAGAAGGGCATTATATAATGATAAATGTTCAATTCAACAAGAAGACTTAACTGTCTTAAATATATATGCAGATAACATTGGAACACCCAGATTTTTAAAATAAGTATTACTAGACCTAAGAAAAAGAGATACACAGCTGTACACTAACAGTGGAGGACTTCAACACCCCACTGACAGCATTAAGCAGATTATTAGTTGGGCAGATTATTAGGCAGAAAACTAACAATGAAACTGTGGACTCAAATTGGACTCTTGACCAAACAGACCTAATAGACATCTACAGAATACTCCACCCAGAAACCATAAAATATACATTTTTCTCTTTTGCACATGGAACATTCTCTAAAACTGACCACATGCTCAGTCATAAAATAAGCCTCAATAAATGTTTTAAAATCACAACTATATTATCTTTTCAGACCATTGTGGAATAAAATTAGAAGTCAATATCAAGAACTCTCAGAACCACAGAGGTACATGGAAACTAAACAATCTGCTCCCGAATGACTTTTGTGTAAATAACAGAATTAAGGCAGAAATTTTAAAAAAATTCCTGAAACAAATGAAAATAGAAACACAACATACCAAAATGTCTGGGATACAGCAAAAACAATGTTAAGAGGAGAGTTTTATAACACTAAATGCCTACATAAAAAAGACAGAAAGATCTCAAATTAACAAGCTAAAATAGCCAAACACACTAGAAAAGAACAAACCAAACCCAAATCTAGAAGAAGAAAGGAAGTAACAAAGGTTAGAGAAGAAGTTAATGAAATTGGGACCAAAAAAACCGTACAAGGAATCAGCAAAATTAAAAAGTTGATTCTTTGCAAGGATACATAAAATTGATAGATTGCTAGTTAGATTATGCAAGAAAAAAGAAGATTCAAATAAGCACAATCAAAAACGACAAATGAGACATTACAAAGGACACCACCAACATAAAAAAAGATCCCCAGAGACTGCTATGAATATCTGTGTGTGCATAAACTAGAAAACCTAGAGAAAATGGATAAATCCTGGAAACACACAAACTTCCAAGACTGAATCAGAAAGAAACCGAAAGTCCACTAGGGCAGTGCCAACAGGAAATGTGGGATTGAAGCCTCCACAGAGTCCCCACTGGGGCACTACCTACTGGAGCTGTGGGAATGGGGCTGCCAGCTTGAGATCCCTGAATGGTAGAGCTATGGGAAGCTTCCATCCTGAGCCTAGAAATACCACAGGCACTCAACTCTGACCCAAGAGAGCAGCCATGGTGACTGTACACTGCAAAGCCACAGAGGCAGAGCTGCGTAAGGTCTTGGGAACCCACCCCTTGCACAAGTGTGCCCTGGATGTGGGACATGAAGTCAACAATTATTTTGGAGCTTTAAGGTTTAATGTCTGCCCTACTGGGTTTCAGATTTGCCTGAGACCTGTTGCCCCTTTCTTTTGCCCAACTTCTCCATTTGGGAATGGGAATATTTACCCAACACCTGTACTGCATTGAATATTGGAAGCAAATAACTTGGTTTTGATCTTATAGGCTCATAGGTGGAGGAACCTACCTTGAAGCTCAGATGAGATTTCAGACTTTTGAGTTGATGCTGAAACAACTTGAGATTTTTGGGGACTATTAGGGGAGGGTAATTATATTTTGCAATATGAGAAGAACATGAGATTTGGGGGTCATGGGGTGAAATGACATTGTTTGGACGTGTTTATCCTCCAAATCTCTTGTTGAATGTGATCTCAAATGGTGGTGGTGGGCCTAGTGGAAGGTGTTGAATCATGGGGGTGGATCCTTCATAAGTTGCTTAGCTCCATCCCCTTGGTGATGAGCGAGTCCTTGCTCTGTTGTTTCACATGAAAGCTGGTTGTTTAAAACAACCTGCCATGTTCCCCTTCTTGCTCTTGATTTCTCTCCTGACATATGATACAGTGGCCCTCCCTTTGCCTTCCTCCGTGACTGGATGTTTTCTGAGGTCTCATCCAAAGCTGAGCAGGTGCTGGTCCCATGCTTCTACTGCCTGCACAACTATAAACCAAATAATTTTTCTCTATAAATTAAAAAAAATCTGAACAGATCAGTAGTTAATTATGAAATTGAATTTGTAATACAAATATTTATCAAGCAGAAGCCCAGGACTAGATGAATTCACAGCTGAATTTTACCAAACATACAAAAAAAATAGATGGTATCAATCTTACAGCAACTATTCTAAAACATTGAGGAGAAGGTATTCCTCTCTAACTCCTCCTACAAAACCAGTATCATCCTGACACTAAAATCTAGCAAGGAAACAACAGCAACAACAAAAACTACAGGCCAATATCTGATGAACATAGATGCAAATATCCTCAACGAAATGCTAGCAAACCAAATCCATCAGCATATCAAAAATATAATTCATCATGATTACATAGGTTTTATTCCTGGGATGCAAGGACTATTTACCATATGCGAATCAATAAATGTGATTTACCACATAAACAGAATTTAAAACAAAAATCATATGATCATCTCAATAGATGCAGAAAAAACATTCAATAAAATTCAACATCCTTGCCAGGTCTGGTGGCTTATACCTGTAATCCCAGCACTTTGGAAGGCAGAGGTGGGAGAATCAACAGAGGTCAGGACCAGCCTGACCAACATGGAGAAACCCCATTTCCACTAAAAATGCAAAATTAGCAGGGCATCATGGTGTATGCCTGTAATCCCAGCTACTCAGGAGACTGAGGCAAAAGAATGGCTTGAACCCGGGAGGTGGAGGTTGCAGTGAGCCGGGGAGATCACACCACTGCACTCCAGCCTGGGCAACAGAGCAAGACTCCATCTAAAAAACGAAACAAAACAAAACAAAACAAAGCAAAACAAAATCTGAAATTATATCAACTATTTTTTCTGACCAAAGTGAAAGAGTATTAAAAAATCAGTACAGGAGGAATTTTTTTCCCGACTGCCTTTGGCTCCCTCCCTCTCTCTGTCACCACCTTTTTCTTCCTCCATCTACCCCAAAACTTTTTCCCCACCATTTTTTCCCCATTGTCTTTTTGCAAAGCCTTCTATACTCTCCCGCTCACTACCGTTTTCCTGACCCATCTACCCAAAAACTTCTCCCCACCGTCTTTTCTCCCTCTCCCTGGCCACTTTTTCCCCCCTCCTGCTCTCATCACCCTCTTTTGCTCCTCCACCTTCCCAAAAACATTTCCCCCATCTTTTCCCAAAGCCTTCTTCCCACTCCTGCTGTTTGCCACCCTCTTTCCCCTTCCATCTACCCAAAAACTGTTTCCCCATCGTCTTTTTTTCCCTTCCTCCTTGTCACCCTCTTTCCCTTCTCCATCTACCCAAAAACATTTCCCCACTGTCTTTTCACAGTCTCCTCCCTACTCCTGCTCACCACCCTTTTACCCATCTACCTCCCCAATTTTTGCCCGCTGTCTTTTCACAAAGCCTTCCCTGCTTCCTGCTCGCCCTCTTCTTTCCTCTACCCTGCTTGCCACCCTCTTTTTGCCCTCCATCTACCCCAAACTATTTTCCCCATCGCCTTTTTTCCAACCCTCTTTCCCCACTCCCTCTGGCCACCCTCTCTATCCTCCTCCCATTTGCCACCCTCTTCTCCCCTTCTATCTACCTAAACAGTTCTTACCCACTATCTTTTCTTGCTGCACTTTCTTTTCTGCCCATTGTCTTCTTGCAAAACCTTTTCTCCTTCCCGCTCGCCACCCTCTTTATCCTTCTCCTGCTGGCCATTCTCTTCCCCCTCCATCTACCTAAAAGCTTCTCTCCTCTTTCTTTTCACAGAACCTTCTCTCCCTCCCTCTCTGCACCCTCTTTTCTCTTCCCACTTGTCAACCTTTTCCCCCCTCCATCTACTCAAAATATTTTTACCCACCATCTTTTTTCCCTTTCTTTTCTTCCAACCGTATTTTTGCAAACCTTCTCTTTCTCCTGCTCACCCCTGTTCCCTCATCACCACCCTTTCTTTCCCCCTTCCATCTACCCAAAAACTTTTTCCCCACTCTTTCCGTGAAACCTCTCTCCCTCCTGTCACCACCTTGTTTTTCCCCCTCCATCTACCCCCCAATTTTTTTCCCACCATCTTTTCCTCACCATCTTTAAGCAATGCCTTCTCCTGCTTCCCTCTATCCCTCCATCTATCCGAAAACTATTTTCCCCTTCCTACCGCTCCAGCCACACTGCAGTCTCTGTCGCCACCAACCACAGCAAGGCGAGCCGCGGTGCCGCAGACTACAGTCTCCAGCATGTGGCAGGGGATAGCCCTCGTCCTGGGCCTCTAAGCCCGGCATGAAGCAGCTCGGTGAGCAGACACAGAAGAGCCTGGAATGGCCTGACTCCTCTTCAGCACCATTTATATACTGAGGTTATGCATATGAGGTTTCTGGACTACACGTTCCAGGACTGGATAAGAGAAAGCCCGGAGGCCTACTGGGATTGCACTTTATTATCATGTTCTGATTGGATAGAGCAAGTCTTAGGACAACCAATCAGAGTATGAAAATAAAGTCCAGCCCGGCGCGGTGGCTCAAGCCTGTAATCCCAGCACTTTGGGAGGCCGAGGCGGGCGGATCACGAAGTCAGGAGATCAAGACCATCCTGGCTAACACGGTGAAACCCCGTCTCTACTAAAAATACAAAAAAAGAAATTAGCCGGGCGTGGTGGCGGGCGCCTGTAGTCCCAGCTACTCCGGAGGCTGCGGTGGGAGAATGGCGTGAACCCGGGAGGCGGAGCTTGCAGTGAGCTGAGATCCCGCCACTGGGGGCGACAGAGCGAGACTCCGTCTCAAAAAAAAAAAAAAAAGTCCAATCAGAGAAGACCTAGAGGTTTCTCTCACCCAATCAGAACACGTAGTCCAGAAGCCCTGCGCATAACCCCACGTGCATGCTCAGGGGGCCTCCCGCCAGTTTAGCCTCTCCTGTCTCTCCCGCCGAGCGGCTGTGTTCCCGGCTTAGAGGACCAGGAGGAGGGGGAGCTGGAGGCTGGAGTCTGCAACACCGCCGCTCGTCTTGCTCGGGATGGTGGTGGCAACAGAGATGGCAGCGTGGCTGGAGCGTTAGGAGGGCGGCCAGAGTGTTAGCGCGGCCTGAGCAGTAGGAGGGAAGCCAGAGCGGTAGGAGGGGGCCGGAGCAGTAGGAAGGGGCCCGGAGCTTTTTGATGGCGGCCTGAGGGGCAGGAGGGGGCCGGAGGGGTTTGATGGGCCTGAGGGGTAGAGGGGGACGGAGCGGTTTGATGGTGGCCTGAGGGGTAGGAGGGGGGCGGAGGGGAGTGGCGGGGGGGGGGGGAGGGGGTTGATGGCGGCCTGAGGGGTAGGAGGGGGGCGGAGCGGTTTGATGGCGGCTGGAGCCGCAGGAGGGGGCGAGGGGTTTGATGGCGGCCTGAGGGGCAGGAGGGGGCCCGGAGCGGTTTGATGGCGGCCTGAGGGGCAGGAGGGGGCCCGGAGCTGTTTGATGGCGGTCTAAGGGGTCGGAGGGGGCCGAGCGGTTTGATGGCGGCCTGACGGGTAGGAGCACGGCCTGAGCTTCAGGAGGAGGTGCAGAGCCATAGCGAGGGGCCGGAGCAGTAGGAGGGTGGCTGGCAGCGGGAGCTGCTGTTGATCCGCTTAGAGGTTTAGGAGAAGGTGGGGCCCGTGCCCGATGCTGCCCGCTGAAGCCTTGGCCACTGCGGCTCGCCTGGCTGCGGTTGGTGGTGGCGACGGAGACAGCAGCCCTGTTAGAGTGGTAGAAAGGCGCAGGGTAGGTGCGCTCTTTGCGGTTGCACTGCCCGCTTGCGGGGTGCTGGGGGAGCAGGTTTGGTGTGCTTTTGGGGCTGCACTGCCTGCTGTGGGGGCTGGTGGATGGCGCTATCAGGCGTTGCATCAGCCTGGCGGTGGGGCAGGTTGGCTGTGCTTAGGGTCTACATTGCCTGAGGTGGGGGGGTTGGAGGCAGGTTGTGTCCACTGCCAGCGGCTCGGGGCGCGGGTTAGGGCATTATTAGCTGCTGCACTGGCTGATGCAGGGGGCGGGTTGGGTGAGCTATCCTGGGCTACAATGCCAGCAGCCATACCGACTGGCAGGCAGTTGGGGGTGCTTTAGGGGAACTGTCAAATGCTGCACTGCTCCTGGGGGAAAGGGGAAAGTGGGGTGAGGGGTTGGTTGCGTGCACTAACCCGGGTGTTGACTGCCCGCGACAGGAGCAGGTTGGGGTGCTATCTGGGACTGTGTTGCTTGTGGTCGGGGCGTGGGGCTGGTTTGGTGGGGCTCTATTTGGTGCTGCAACGCCGGTGGCAGGGATGGGTTGTGGACACTATCAAGTGTTACACTGCCGGGTTCAGAGGAGTGGTTTGGGGGCGCTCTCAGGGTTACGCTGCCTGCAGCAGTCTCTGGGTGTGTTGTGGGCACAATCTGGGGGCTACGCTTGTTGGGCGGGGCAGGTTAGGGGTACTATCAGGGGGGCTGCTCTGCTGCTGCCAGCCGCGGGTTGTGGAGGTGGCCACGACAGTGGTGGCCTCTGAGGAAGGGCCCTGGCCGTTCTCCTCTTCCCGGACTCAAGGCTCTAGAGGGTGAACTTCTGCTCATGTTGGAGTGCGGAGGGCACACAGAGTTTTCGCGGCAATCCCCTGAGCACTGCAGGGCCCACACACCCACCGTGATTCCCCGACCCTTGCCCTCTTGCTCCGTGTTGTGGAGACCATCTGGGAGCCCCAGTCATGGAGTAGTAGGCACCACGGGGTCTCAGGGCCCTGTGGGTGGAGGAGTCAGGAATGGGAACTGGTACTTTGGTGGGGAGGACTGGCTGGGTCTGAGTTTCTGCTATTTTTGCTCCCCAAGGAGCCCCGGGCACTGTGGTGTCTCCAGTCCCCACCCCAGGTCAGGCGGCCACCTTGGTCCAGGAGGAGAGGCTGGACTTTGGAGGGTGGGTGTGAGTGCCTTCGCTGAAACTGGCCCCTGCCACCCAGTGGCCAGCATGACAACGTGAGGCTCTGACACTGACACTTTCTGCATCCTGTTGTAGGTTTTTCTGGCTTTGCCTGCCCAGCTGCTCCAAGCCAGGCTGGTGAAGGAGGAGTCTCCTTTGGTGAGCTGGAGGTTGGAGCCTGAAGATGGCACAGCTCTGCAATTCATCTGTGGTTGTGGCGGTGACGGTGATGGAGACTGCAGCTCAACAGGAGCAGTAGGAGGATACCCATGGAGGCCAGGTGGTAGGAACCTTGGAGGGTGGACGGGTGCATAGAGGGTGACAGCAGAGCTGATTCTGTTGGCATCGGCGCTAATGGTGGCAACAGCAGCAAGTCTAGGGGCCAGGAAGGGGGAGTAGGAGAACTTTGGGGCCCAGCCCGGCCTGGGGTGGGTAAGAAGCTGCCGGTTCTGTACCGCAGGGCTCAATGACAGTGGTGGAGGTGCAGCCAGGGCAAGGAGGAGTCCTTCCCCTTCTCCTGCGGTCTGTGGAGGGTGCCCTCCTGCTGGTGTCTGAGCCAGGTGTGAGTGCCAGCATTGTCTCATTCTTAACAGAATTTAGGGGGCGACTATTTGTGTATTTTTTTGTTTTTTGTTGTGATAACCCTTAAGGGACAAAAGGCTGCTTTGGCTGGGTTTCGGTGTGGTGGGATCCCCCATGTCAGACAAAGGGTGCTTTCCTGGCAAGGTGTGTGTTGGAGGGAGTTCACCAAAGGGAAGAAAGGGAACCTTCCAGGAGGGTGGCTGCTGTGGCAGATTCCCTGCTTCTGGGCACCCTTTGGGTCACCTGGTTTTCCCTGTGGAAGAGGCGAGGCTTAGACCGGTATCACTTGTACGGTCAAAGAGGCATCGTGGCTGGGCCAGTTGATTTGACCTTGCTGCTGCTTCAGCCCACCTGCCCATGGTGTCACCTTGGGAAAGTGGAACCTCAGGCCACAGGGGCAGAGGCTTCTCTGGCAGGCTGATTGCTGTAGTGGATTCTGTTCTGCCTGCTGCTCAGAAGGGCTTCTATGGCCAGGAACTGATGCTGGGACTCTCCTGTTGGTGTCCTGCTACCTCCGTGTTGTCTCTGGGTTCTCAGGGACTCTCAGATCTGTGAGGACAAAAAGGTTTCCTGGCTAGTTTGCGTGGTGTGGTTGGGATCCCTTTTGCTACATGCCCCTCAAACACCCTAGTGCCTCTGGGGGAAAAGGGAATTTTAGATTTAATGGAGAATGTGTCTATGTTGGCTGCTTATTGTTAGCAAACTTCCGAACAACTCTAAGGTCATGGCAGAATGGTCACCTCTTGTTGAGTAGACTCCAGCTCCATTGGAGAAGAGACGAGCTTACTTGGGCTGTAAATTTCTTGCTAGCTTGAGGGTTGGAAACACTAGGTTTTTGTCTCCTTTTCCAGTTGAGTTAGGGAAGTGCCATACATTATCACGAAACAATTCCTTCAGTTCTGAAGTCCTTAGACTGTCATCTTATTAGCACTGTCCAGCATTCTCCTTTCAGTGAGACGATAAGGGAGGGTTCCTACTCTAAAGGGAAACGGAATGGTATTTTTATATTGTATGACAAGAAATACAAAATAATTCTGAAAAATTTAGTCATTCTTCTTTTAAATTTAGAAACCCCTTATTTATATTTATAATATTTAAAACTATTAAAAATTAAGATGTTATAATTAAGATAATCTTTTAATGTTTTATATGAATTAGCATTTAGCAGACGACCATAACAAATTATTTGAATTATGTTACATTAATTGCCAATTCAGATTTCTTTCTGATTATTACAAATCTGTTTGTAAAATTTTATTTTGTCATTTATTAAATTTTTGTATAATTAGTTGCTACATTGCAGGTATAGGAACTTCTAATATTAAGCGTGATTACAAATACTTCAGTTTTCATGTCTTTTTATTAATAGTCTAAACTTATGAAATGCTTTGTGCATTAGTATTGGTAACTTTTTTTAGTATGAATTATCATTTGAAAAATGTTAAGAACATAGCTTTCCCATATTATTTATCTTTTTGAGGTAGAGTCTCACTTTGTCGCCCAGGCTGGAGTACAGTGGCATGACCTCGGCTCACCGCAACCTCTGCCTCCTGGGTTCAAGTGATTTCTCCTGCCTCAGCCTCCTGAGTAGCTGGGATTACAGGCATGGGGCACCACGACTGTCTAATTTTTGTGTTTTTGGTAGAGAAGAGGTTTCACCACATTGGTCATGCTGGTCTCGAACTCCTGACCTCAGGTGATCCACCTGCCTTGGCCTCCCAAAGTGCTGGGATTGCAGGCGTGAGCCACCACGCCCAGCCTATTTTAGATACAAGGTCTTCCTCTGTTGACCAGGTTGAAGTGCAGTGGTGTAGTCATAGCTCACTGCAGGCTCAAACGATCCTCTTGCCATGGCCTCCCAAAGTGCTGGGATTACAGGCATGGGCCACTGCGCCTGGCCTGAATTGTAATAATTTTACAGTTTGCCTCAAACGAGGGCTGACATCTGGGCAAGGTCTGCTGGGGGCCTCCCACATGCAGGCAGTCTCTGTGCTGTGCCCTCCATCAGCGCTGAGGGCCACTTGCCCACAGGCACCCCTCTCCTTTCCCCTCTGGGGAAGGCCAGAAGTGACTTTTGAGGTGACCTGAGGGACTTTGTCTGGAAAAGGGTGTGAAGCTGAAGCTGATGGCCTCAGTGCCCAAAGGGGAACACTTCCCACAGGCGTTTGGAAGCCACAGGCCTGACAGTGGGTCCTGGTCTTGGGGGTCTCAGTCACCTGGCCACCCATTCCCCCCTCACCTAGCAGGCTGCCCGCACCCCCTTCTATCTGTCTGTGCTCAGCCAATCAGGCAAGCCAAGGTTATAGCCCTCCCTGCCCTGGGCCCTGGCTCCATGAAGCACCATGGGCCTTGGAAGACCTCCCCAATTCATCCTGTCTCCCCAGTATCTTCCGCCAAGGCAGAAGTTTCCCTGGGCCCCTGCTCTGGCCGCCTCCTTGGCACAGTTTATAGCTGTGCCTGACACAGCCCGCCTACCTGGCTTCTGTCCGAAACCTGCAGCCAGGCCATGTGACAGCCGCTGCCTGTGCCCAAACATTCATCCAGCCCCACCCAGGAGAGCCAGACAGGCACTCACACACCCTCACCCACACATCCTCACCTGCCTGGCCCTGCCGCGCCCCCACCCCACCCTCCCTCTAAACCTACTGGGGCAGCAGCTTCCCCTACATTCCTCTTGCTCCACCTCCTAGAGCTGGTTCACACACAGATTCCCATGCCCTTGGCAGGTTGGTCATGGCCCTGGCAGTTCTGAGGACAGGATGGGTACAGGACTGTGTGCACCATAGAAAGGTCAGGGAGTGCAGCCTCCTACTCTATGCCAGCTGCCAGCCCCTGGAGCTTTCTAGGCTGATGGGGACAAAGAATGCACCAGAGGGGATAGTGACCATTGTCCCCGGGTTAGTCCACCATGGGACTGATGGGAGGTTCACAGATGTACTGAGTGCCCTGTTGCATTGGTCCTCAGGGGCAGGTGCTGAGATGGAGTTAGGAGAGCAAAGGAAGGGAGCTGGGCATGGTGCCTCATGCCTGTAAATCCTAGCACTTGGGGAGGCCCAGGTGGGAGGATTTCTTGAGGCCAAGAGTTTGAGACCAACCTGGGCAACACAGCAAGACCCTGTCTCTACAAAAAAAATTAAAAATTAGCCAGGCGTGGTGGCTGTATTCCCAGCTACTCGGGAGGCTGAGGTAGGAGGAACAGTTGAGCCTAGGAGTTGTCGATAGAAATCAAGTGTTGGGATATTGAGAATAGCATTATAATGAGGGTCCAGAGTATGTTATTAATACTAATGGTATAATTTTGAGCTTCTGATATATACACAAGCATATGTATAGCTACACCAGGGATTGTGCTCAAGATTTGACTTATATTAGCTTGTTTAAGTCTCTTCCACACACTGTTTGAGGTAGGTACTATTATTACTGTTTTATGGATGACAAAACTGAGAAGCAGAAAATTTAGGAAACTTGCCCAAGATCACACAGCCAAGAAGCAGACACTAGAACCAGAGCCCTCGGCTCACAGACTTCGCTGCCTTCGCTCCTAGGCTCTCTGTCACTCTGACCATCTCTCAGCCAGGAAGTCACTCCCTATGGTTAAATATCTCTATTCTCAAAACATGTGAGAGAGGGAGCCTTGAGATTTGTTACCTAAGCCCTAAGGGTTTCTCCTCCCATTTCAGAGAGAGAGAAGCTTTTCTTTGCCCCTGAACCGTGACAAAGAAAACAGGAGGAAACAGCCATCAGAAGAGTAAAAATCTCTTATCTTCGCAAATAAGAATTCACTCTAACTGAGCTCTTTTGCATGCAGCACTGGGAAAAGACCTTGTTTTTTATTCTCTCAAGTTCCCCATTTAACAATTTATTGAGAACCTGTTGTGTACCTGATGCACTGCTGGCATTGGGCATGTAAAAATCAGTGTAGCGTGGTCCTTTCTCCAAGCAACTCAATCTACTGCTTGGTTCTCTTTTCTGGATCATTTTAATTATGCTTCTCCTTTAAGTAAAGGACAGAGAAGTAGCACTGAGTCAGATTTTTGCCACTAGTCTTATACAGGTGACCTATTTTTCTTAATGCTCCCCACACATGGGATCTGAGCCAGCTGAGCCCAGAAACCTCCCAGGCTGAGAACGTAGTGTGGCACTTCAGCACATGAGACTGTGCAGGAGTCGATAAAACTGGCATGTTAGCCACAGAAACCCTGCCAAGCGTTCGAGAATAGAAGGGGTGGACAGCAGCCCACCTGCTTTTCCTAATCTCATGGATATCAGGCACCAGGCAGCCTTGCCCCTGGAATGGAGACATCTCAGGTAGGGGTTGTCACTGTTCCAAGCTCCCCTTTGACGCCATTTTGATCCTGGGTGTAGAGTTGCCACATGGAGAGCGAAACCACCAGAATATATAAGTGAGAAAAGAATGGAAAGATGGACAGATGCCTAGATAGATACATAGATACTTTGCTGAAGTCTGGGACAGTGGAACGTAGGAAGAGAACCTCAGATAGGGAGAGAACAGTAGGTTGATTGTGGTAAAGGGAAGGCTTCACTGTGTTATTCAATATACTTGTTGAATTGTTTAAACAATATGTATATCTTTATAATTAAAAGAGAATTTGGGGCCGGGCATGGTGGCTCACACCTGTAATCTCAGCACTTTGGGAGGCCGAGGTGGGCGGATCACGAGGTCAGAAGTTTGAGACCAGCCTGGCCAACATGGTGAAACACCATCTCTACTAAAAATACAAAAAATGGGCCGGGTGCGGTGGCTCACGCCTGTAATCCCAGCACTTTCGGAGGCCGAGACGGGCAGATCACAAGGTCAGGAGATCGAGACCATCCTGGCTAACCCGGTGAAACCCCGTCTCTACTTAAAAAATACAAAAAACTAGCCAGGCGTGGTGGTGGGCACCTGTAATCCCAGCTACCCGGGAGGCTGAGGCAGGAGAATGGCGTGAACCCGGGAGGCGGAGCTTGCAGTGAGCTGCGATCACACCACTACTCTCCAGCCTGGGCGACAGAGCGAGACTCCGTCTCAAAAACAAAATAAAACAAACAAACAAAAAAAACTAAAAAAGAGAGTTTGGGCTTTAGAATAAGACTGGAGTGTGAAGCCTGGCGTCCGCTATTTCTGAGAGCTATGTGACTGTGGGCAGATTGTTTCAGATCTCTAAACCCTCAATTCCCTTGTTTATGAAATGGAGGTCATGGGGATTGAATGAGATTAAGTCCTGTATAAAATGCTGAAGGAGCTGTCAATAACATCAGCTCTTTGTTATTAGTAATAGCATTAGGCGAGGCTGAGAGTCAGCTACAGAGGAGACCTCTGTGGGCAGAAGAGAACCACAGAGGAGGTAGCTAGTAGCAGTAGAGCCGAGCAAGGAATGGGTTCCATTTAATGCGGTGTCAAGTGCCCCCTTGTTAGGGAGATGCACCTCCCTCCCTTCTCCACCTGCCAGCACTTGTTTTCTCCTCGGGAAACACCCAGGATGGCAAGCTTTGTATATGGTAAGGTGGCTAAGAGCATGAGCCCTGGCTTCATTAGTTTTCCATTCTAGCTGTGCCACTTACTTGCTCTTAGTCAGGTTCCTCACCTGTAGTATGGAAATGGTAATTGTTTTTTTTTTTTTTTTTTTTTGAGACGGAGTCTCGCTGTGTCGCCCAGGCTGGAGTGCAGTGGCGCGATCTCGGCTCACTGCAAGCTCCGCCTCCCGGGTTCACGCCATTCTCCCACCTCAGCCTCCGAGTAGCTGGGACTACAGGCGCCCGCCACCACGCCCGGCTAGTTTTTGTATTTTTAGTAGAGACGGGGTTTCACCGCGTTAGCCAGGATGGTCTCGATCTCCTGACCTCGTGATCCACCCGCCTCGGCCTCCCAAAGTGCTGGGATTACAGGCTTGAGCCACCGCGCCCGGCCTGGAAATGGTAATTGTATCTACCTCAAGAGCTGTCTCACCAATTAAGTGAGTTAATGCATGGGAAAGGCTCAGAAGAGCCTGGCACAGAGCAAGTGATTTATAAATACGAGTTTATATTGTATACTCTGATTCTAGAGTAATCCTAAGACTTTTGAAGACCCTGAACACTTCCTTTTGGAGATTTCTTTTTTTTTTTTTTTTTTATCACAAATAGCACTTTTTATTTGACACTAATTGAAGTCTGAACTTTAAACAGATTCTTGGACTGGTGGTTCATATCCATCAGCTCGTTCAACTTTAGCACCTGTCTCGTCCCCAGTGGCTTTTCCAGAACTACTGCCTTCACCATGAAGCTCCATGAGCTTTCCCAATTCAAACTTGGGCTTCTTCAGCATTTTTACTTTTCTAACGAAGACATCATGGAGAGGATAAATAGATTGGCAAGCCTTTTCTATGTCTTTTCCAATGCTGTCTGGAATCAATTTATTGACCACTTCTTTCAAGTCATTTGTCTGCACCTCTCGGGTCATGATTTCCATCATCTTCTTCCGGATTTGGCGGACCTGTTGGTGCTGAGCATAAGAGGTCTTCCATATCTGATTGTTGTGTTTTTTAGTAAAACCAACACAGAACAGACGAAGCAAGTAACCATCGGTAGTCTTGACATCAACATGAGCTTCAATCATTGTCTGCCACTTTTTGACCATGGAACACATTTTGTCACGGGTAAGATCCATGCCATGGAAGTTAGTCAGGCAGTTTTTGCCCTGAACATCTTCAGTAATCAGCTTGAATTTTCTAAATGCAACTTCGTCATTCTGCAAATCAGCAAGACTCACTTCAAACACACGACCCTTGAGACCATCAGATGCAATTTTGGTTCCTTGGGTCCTGGTGACGAGCGTCTTTCCAATATTTCTTATATTGAACATAGCAGGTGCTTTCACATAATACCAATCTTTCTTAGAAAATGGATCAACCACTTTCTTCTTGGCTCCCTTTTTGCCGCCTTTCGTAAGGCGCTTGTTCTTGCCAACCGCCATGGTGCTGATCAGAGAGCCGAAAAGCCCTTTTGGAGATTTCACCCAACATTTTATCAAACATACTGAAAGTCACCCACATTTCATGTTAATTATTATTATTATTTGCTGTAGTATGTTTAAAAAAGGTTTTAATGATTTTGGTTGTGGAAGTGGTTGACTGTGACTAACTCATAGCTGTGAGGCCTTAGCAATCGCTGGACATGTTTGAAATCCCTTTCAAAGTGAGTAATTCTAAGGAACAAATTGTTTTTAAGTGTAATACAATTTTTATGAACATCAAACTTAACAATTAATGATGTTTACATAACTTTCCATGATGTAGACATTTAATTAAACTTTTTTTTTTTTTTTTTTGAGACGGAGTCTTGCTCTGTCGCCCAGGCTGGGGTGCAGTGGCTGGATCTCAGCTCACTGCAAGCTCCGCCTCCTGGGTTCACGCCATTCTCCTGCCTCAGCCTCCCGAGTAGCTGGGACTGCAGGCGCCCGCCACCTCGCCCGGCTAGTTTTTTGTATTTTTTAAGTAGAGATGGGGTTTCACCGTGTTAGCCAGGATGGTCTCGATCTCCTGACCTCGTGATCCACCCACCTCCGCCTCCCAAAGTGCTGGGATTACAGGCGTGAGCCACTGCGCCCGGCTTAATTAAACTTTTATCTATTTCGATTTTTCAGTTTTCTCTTTTTGTATTTTGAAGCCAAAAAAAAAAAATGTGTTTCAGACCTCAGGTAAGGGAATAGATGAAAGCGGTAGCCAGGGACCAGAAAGACCTCTCGGCCAGCCTCCTGAAGCTGTGGTTCGGCAGAACCAGGCAGCGCCTGGGTGCAGAAGGGACCTGTAACCTTATCCACCCCTGTTCTTCCGTCTTATGAATGGAATAACTCATGTCCAAGAAGGGGAGTGACTTGCCCAGAAGACAGTGTAATTTGATTCTTAAATGCAGAGTCCTGAGCCCTTTCATACTTGTTGTTGTTTGTTTGTTTTACACGTTCCAAGATGATATTCAAGGAGTGGCTCTCAAAGCCCAGGGGAGCGACCTCATGAGAGATGAAGGTAGCTGATGTGGGAAGGCTCGTACAGGTCCACCCGGGCTGCACGTCTGTGTAACTCAATGACCAAATCGACAGTGACTTGAACCCGCAGCCAGGGGCGTGCGGGTGAAATGCGAGCAGACGTTTCCACCAGCTGTTAAAACCTAGCAGGGGCATTAGGAATCAATCGCAGACTGTGCCTCCTGTGACTTGGCAGACCTCCATGCGGAAGGTTCAAGGGAGGGGAAGAGCAGTCACAGGTCTCCACCAGCCAAGGGCAAATCCGAGCAGAGAGCTAAGCACTTTTGTGCCCTCTGGAGCAAGGCAGCCCCATAACCTTGCAGAGATTTGGGAATGATGGAAGCTGAGGAGCTCCATGGCCATGTCAGGAGGATGAAGAGATCGCCAGGCAGCTGCCATCAAGTTAGGATTCAGAGTGGTCCTGGAGGAGAAGGGGAGATGCCCCTGCCCAGGACCACACAGGACAGAAGGGTGTCTGGACAGTGCCAGGCCATGTTCAGAAAGTGAAGGGCCTTTCCCATAGGAAGGTTATGGGCCCAAACACTGAGTGCCTCTGTGTGGCTGGCATATTCAGTAAGTGTTAAAGGAAGGGAGAGAGAAACTGCGAGGGAAGAAAGGAGGAGTAGGAGCACCTGGACAGCACGTTCTGAGGCTCCTCCATGTCTACAGTTGGTGGCTTCTACCTTACATCTTTATACCTTTGAATTGGACGAATGTATTTTCTCTTGGTCATTAGGGCACTGATGCACAATTTCAGTATGACCTTGTTGGTTCGTTCCACCTGGTCATTAAGGTTCTGGGGACTGTGTATGAAGCAGTATCATACAGGAGAAGAAGGCAGGCAAACCTAGTTTCGAATTTCAGCCTAGCCACTGTGTAGCTGTGGTACCACAGAGACATTCTTTAACCTCTCTGAAAGTGAGTTTCTTCATCTGGGCAATGGGCACTAAGAATTTCTGCTTCCCAGGGCTCTAGCAGTGTGCTAACACAGTCCCTGCTACATCGTAGCAGAGGCCCATTAGAGTTCCTTCTCATGTCTCATGGTCAAGGTGGTCTTGCCTGAAACTAAGACATAGCTCATTGTACTGTTCAAGTCAGAGCAAGCCAAGTGTGCTTTGGGCAACTAATGTGCCTAAGCCTGAGTCGTGAGAGTCCTAAAGAGGAACAAGGCGTGGCTCTGGACCTCAGGGAAACAGAGTCAGATGTGGGGGAGACATAGATTTGAAGGAAAAAAAAAAAAAAAAAAAGAGCACCAGGCTTGAGTTCTGGAGTCTAGGTTATCTTCCTGGCTTTGCCACTAATTTGCTAAGTGTCCTTGATGAAGTCACAGTAGTTCTCTGAATCTCGGTTTCCTCTTCTCTCCTGCAAGGGCAAAACTTGATGGTCTCTAAGATTCATCCTGGTTAAGCAAGCGCTAAGCTGCATGGCACAAATTTCAGATGCTTCTTTAAGTGTGTCCAAGAAGAAAATTCTCAGAGACGTTTGGAGTGCCTGGGAACAGCTAGAAAAAGTTAGGGAAATGATGCCAAGATTTAGCCACAAGTGATACTGCTAACTTAAGAGTCTGCCCCTGATCTCATGGGTCTTAAATTCTTCCCTCCAGTCCCTCTCTCTTGGGTTATATTAGAAAGATCACTGAAGTGACCTTAAGCACAACAGGTTGGATTCAGGTTAGATTTAAGGAGGGACTTCCAAACAAATGCTTTTGAAGGATGAGCTTGTAAGTGAACAGAGAGCAGGGCATCGTCTACTTTTTAGAAGCCTTAAGATGCTGGGTACAAGTATATTTTGCATTCCTGAAAAGCTGTGTGCTAAGAAAATACATTGAATCAGTCCTGCCTAAAATGCACCGGAGTGTTCACTATTTAGAGGCATGGGGCTGCCCTTAAATTCACCTGTTTATAAATACAGCTTTGTTTAGCCCGGTTTTTAAGGTGAAGGTTCCCTAGCTGGATCTCTCTCACAAAGAGTTCAAATGTGATCTTTCTCAGAGGCTGAGAAATAAATTCAGTTCATTCTCAAGGTTGCTTTCCAATCTATGGGTCCAGGAATGCATCAAATATAAGGAAAATGTTTATGATGTTTCTGTATTGGCCAACATTCCTGGTTTCTGTCCCTGGAGGACCTGCAGAACCAGCCGTCTCTTCCTTGCGTATGTCTCAATCGTGAGCACCAGGCCAAACCACAGGAGCAATACCCCTGCTCTGGAGAGTTTCGTCTGGGGCCTACTGGGTGTTGAGTAGAAGTTGGAATCTGATTTGACTTCTATTTCCTCTGCACCTTGTACTTTGCAGTAACAAGACTGTCAGTGCCATGAGGGCAGGGACTGTGTGATTTGCTTCTCATTGCTTGGCACGGAACGGGTACACAATAAGTGATGATGAATGAATGAATGAATGAAAATGGACACATCAATTCTAGTTGACTTTCTGGCCTTTGGCCGGGTACTTAACTGCTCTGAGCCCCAGTTTCTGCGTCTGTAGCATGGGGGATAGTAAGAGTTCCTGCATCGCAGGATTGTCATCAGGATTCAATGAGACAAAATATACGAAGTACTTAGCGCATTGTTTAGAGCGTAACAGGCACTCAACCAGTGTTAGCTTAGTATTACTTTTTCTATGTAAGATTATGTTGTCCTTTCCACAGCCCGGTAAGGGGAAGTATACCATCCCCACTGAACAGATGAGAAAACCGAGGCTCAGAGGTGTCAGTGACTGCCCGAGGTCACAGGTGGGACTGGGACTCCTTGGTCTGTCCTCTTTCTACTGCTCAACAGTCTGGTGAAACTACAGAAGGACTCATTCCTGCTAATGGGGCACTAAAGGCAATGCACGAGGAACTCTGAGGAGTATGTGGAAATTCTCCTGGGTTTTCCAGCTCCCGAGAGTACCCTGGCTTTATGGGGTGAAGTCCTTTGATTGTCTCCGATTCCTGATCTGTTCATGACCCTGTTAGCCCAAAAGCTGGCAGAGCTGCATGTGGTGCTACTGTTCTTTTTGTCTCCTTGACTCTCCCCTGCTCCCCACCTGCATCGCCTTACGCATTTATGATTTCCTTAAACATGCCTATTTGCAGAGACACACTGAGCTAAGCAGCAAGAGTGGAGGTTTCCAGTGGGAAGTCCACTGTGAGGGAATAGGGTGTCAGGAGAGGTCCTACCAGCTCATCCTGACCAAGACGCTCGTATGCTGTGCTTTGGAAAACACAAGCAGCGCAAGAACATTTAAAATTCACTCAGTGGGTATTCTCCCTTTGTGGAACCGAGCAGACATGAGTGCAGGTGTGGAACATGACGTCCATATGGACATAGAAGGACAAAACACAGTCTTTGTCAACTTGATTATCTGCCCTGTGGTGAGAAATGAGGGCCTGGCTGAATGGAACACAGGGAACCTGGAAACTGTTTTGCAAAAAGAGGCATCTACCCCATTGACACTTTACTGCACTACTAATAGCAAGGAGCTTATGAATCTATTAGATATGGTCTTTGCTGCCTTTCATGATTCTAAGCTTGGATTTCTGGGGACAGTGAAAAGCCCCAAAGGTGGGAAAAGCAAGAGGAGGGCAAACAAAGTCTGCAAATTCCATCATCGAATAACAGGGCCGATGGTTTAGAGTGCTCTGCGTGAAAAGCTTGTGTGCATATTTAAATTACAGCTTTCCACACACAGGGCAGCTGTGCCCTTTAGCCCAGCCCCTTTCCCTCTTATTAAAATAGGGCAAAGGGGTGCTTATTTTTCCTGGGTTTCTTTTTTGGTATGAATTTACAAAATGTGGTTTAAATACTGATTTTATAGGAACAATGTCACATTTTAAGATTCAGTGTTAGGCATGGAGCTCTCTTAAAGATTGTTAAGAAAGAATTAGTGCCAGGAAAGAAGCTGGTGTGCAGCAGTGTCCAGCAGTAGAGGCCCTTCAGACAGGAAAGGCTGTCATTCATCGGCTGCCCGGTCACCCTCATAATTGGTTGAGGGCAAAGGGGTCTCACCTTTTCATGCTTCTCTGTTTTGCCAAAAATACTTAAGATAATGGGGGAAAAATCTAGTATGCTTTGTTTCTCTGAAAGATAATGTTTTATTAGCCTTAGCAACTCATGGTTGGTTAAGGAATGAGGCAGATTCCTAGAATCCAAATCAAACAGCTCCCGTTAGTAAATTACTGACTTATAAAATATTTAGACCTAGGACTGGGCAGAAACAATATATGAAAATGTCGGTAGCATGGCAGAATATTCTGATGAGTAGAAATCATGTATAAAAAGCCCAAACTGACCGGGTGCGGTGGCTCACGCCTGTAATCCCAGCACTTTGGGAGGCTGAGGCGGGCAGATCATGAGGTCAGGAGATCGAGACCATCCTGGCTAACATGGTGAAACCCCTGTCTCTACTAAAAATAGAAAAAATTAGCCAGGCATGGTGGCAGGTGCCTGTAGTCCCAGCTACTTGGGAGGCTGAGGCAGGAAAATTGCTTGAACCCGAGATCGCGCCACTGCACTCCAGCCTGGGTGACACAGAGAGACTCCATCTCAAAAAAAAAAAAAAAAAAAGCACGTACTATTCCAAACAACTCTGGGGGAATCAGAAGATCCAAACAACTTTAGGGGAATCAGAAGATCATTCTGCAGAAGCAGAACTAGTGCGATGGCTTAATGTTACTAAAAACAAGTTTATGGGTCAACATAAGGAAGAACCTTCCAACAATTCTGATAATCCACAGGGTGAGGGAATTTCTGATTAGGTAGAGATTTCTCCCTCTCTGGAATCTTGCAAGCAGAGGTCACTGGATCTTTTATTGGGAATGCATCAGAGAGGATCATGCGTAAGGGTGAGTGTTGGACTAAAGGACCTTAGAGAGTCTCTCCAGTTCTGAGGCCCCCGACTGTATGTTACTTGGCCTTGACTAGATACTTTACTAACAGGTGCCATCCTAGTTATTCCACATCCTTAGAGTAATTGTAGATACAGAAAGATCTGGAAGTAGTTCTGTGGAGACCAGGTAGAATGCTCAGAGGGCAAAATAGGAAATACAGTAGGATGGAAAAGTTTGGCCAGGAAAAGAGGACACAAGCATTTTAGAGAGCTGAGCCTGCAATATTTGGAAGGAGTGCAAACAGCTTGTTTGGTCTCTGTTGAGGTCCAGATAAGAGTAAATAGGTTAAATGAAATTTAACCAATGTAAAGCTAGATCATCAGAGACAGAGTGTCAGATCTCAGGCTATCAGTCCCTCAAAGAATTGTCTTTATCGAAGGTAGATGAGGGAAGGGTCAGGTTGAGCAGCATTTTGTGCTTTTGTGAAACTGATTAGGGCAAGGTCTGCCCTGCCTTTCTTAAGTTCTTTTATAAGGACCCATGATAAATTTCCACCAGTGCATAGTTCCAGAGAAGAAAATAATGTGGTTCCTACAGAAAACTATGTATGCCTTCCATGTCAAAAGGTAAAAACTGTGTACATTGGTATTTTTTTTCTTACGTGGTAGAGAATTCAGAAACAGATCCTTGGGTATTTATATCTGCTCAGTTATGGTGCCTGAAAGGTGCTGTTTCTGCTGCTTGTAGCAGATGAACTCTTTCCAGGCCATTGATAATATTAATATGTCTTGTTTTTCAGCCTGTCATTCATCTCACATCTTTTGGGAAGTGAGTCAGCTCAAATCTCATATACTCAAGATGATATGGAATAAAAAAACTTATTGATTGGAAAGAAACATGAGGTTCTAGGATAGGTTTTCAAGGTGGATTAGAGGATTTCTGTCACTTAAAATGATCAATAATGGAGGGCCAGTCATCTGACTCCACATTCTTGGCCTTCATTAGTCACCGCTACTGGTGTTGTGCTGTATTTGAGCCTCTATATTGTTGTCCATTCCTCGCACAATCCGTGGGTTTAGTTTCCATGGTTTGTTACTTGCAGTCAATTGTGGTCCAAAAATATTAAATGGAAAACCCACAGATAAATAATTCATAAGTTGTAAATTGTGCACTGTTCCGAGTCATGTGCTAAAATCCTACTCTCTCCACCTGGGATGTGAATCACCCCTTGGTCCAGTATATTCACACTGTACAGGAATGCATGTATAGGAAATATCATGGTATATAGAGGGTTCAGTATAGGCTATGAACTGAATATATATACTAAGGTCCATAGTCTATATGGATTCACTCTCCATGGATTCGGGCATCTACTGGGAGTCTTGGAACATATCCCTGAGGACTAAGAAAGGTGACTGTAACTGTCAAGGTAAACACCTCAGTATATTACATGAGTGAGTGATGGCAGTGAGACACTGTTTATGTCAACCTGGTGCCCATTTGCAATTTCATGCATGTAGGCAGATCAGTCATATGTCCTATAGTTGTCGTTGGCCATAGATGAGGGGGCATAAATGAGTAGCCCCCCAAGGGCAATTAACAGATCATCATCATCTCTGATGTTTCCACACCTAGGATAAAGGCTGTCAGAGTTCTGGTATCTGTGAAGGTTTGTGGAATTAAAAGGAATGGAATATAATTGAAGTGACTTGAACTGCACTGAAAAGAATTAAATTGAATTGCCTAGTCTTGCCTTGCATCAAGGGAATGTCTTACCTTTGCTGGCTCATCAACTCTAACAACAGAGCAAGAATAAGCATAGCATGCTAGAGTGCAGTGGCGCGATCTTGGCTCACTGCAAGCTCCGCCTCCCGGGTTCAAGCCATTCTTCTGCCTCACCTCCCAAGTAGCTGGTACTACAGGCGCCCGCCACCACGCCCGGCTAATTTTTTGTATTTTTAATAGAGACGGGGTTTCACCGTGTTAGCCAGGATGGTCTCGATCTCCTGACCTCGTGATCCGCCCGCCTCGGCCTCCCAAAGTGCTGGGATTACAGGCGTGAGCCATTGCGCCCAGCCTAAACGTGTTCATTTTAAAAGTATTGACTGTGCATCTTTTACATCCAGGCACTGTGTTTTATGCTGGGAAAATGTGATGGACTAAGCAGACATTTCTCTGCCTCGAGGAGCTCCACCTAAGGAAAGGACACAAGCACTAAACAAGTCTTGCGTAAATAAATATCTAATTAAAATTGTGACAAGTGCTAAGAAGGAAACTTTAAATAAAGTTTTGTAAGAAGAATAGAAGCAAGGCCAGGCGCAGTGGCTCACGCCTTTATAATCCCAGCACTTTGGGAGGCTGAGGCGGACAGATCACTTGCGGTCAGGAGTTCAAGACCAGCCTGGCCAACATGGTGAAACCCTGTCTGTACTAAAAAATAAAAAACATTAGCTGGGTGTGGTGGTGGGCGCCTGTGATCCCAGCTTCTCAGGAGGCTGAAGCAGGAGAATTGCTTGAACCTGAGAGGCGGAGCTTGCGGTGAGCAGAGATTGCACCACTGCACTCCAGTCTGAGTGAAAAAGCAAGACTGAAGAATAGAAGCCAGAACCTACTAGAACAAACCAGTTTGTCCACCTTGGAGAAGGCCGGTGTGTCGGAGTGGAGTGGTGGCTGATGAACCTGAGCTAAGAGCTTCACGCTTTATTGTGGCTGAGTAGAGATGTGAGTGATAGGACTGGGTTTTTAGAAAGTCTACTCTGGTTGCTCCCTGGAGGGGAGGGAGCAAGATTGGAAATGGAGGACAGTTAGGAGGCTATTGCTGTAGGGTAAGGGAGACATGATGGTGGACTGACCTGGGGTGGAGAGAAAAGGAGAGAGTCTGGCCATGTTATAGGTGCAGTCAGAAAGAACTTGGTCAAGAGTTGGATGTGGCCAGAGAAAGTGGTAAAGATGTCAAAGGTTTCCATAGAGGCAGCTGGAAAGTAGGGGAGGGTGGAGGTGCCATTTCCCAAGAGCAAGAAGAGAACCAGGTTTGGGAAGATGTGAAGGTGAAGAACTCCAGCCGAGCATCTTGAGTTTGAGATGCCTGCGGACATGCCACCTGGAGTTGTCAGACAGGTAGTTGTGTCTGTCACTCCATCTGCAAGAATGTGCTGAAAGCCTGATATGTGTCAGGCCCTGTGGTGGGTGTGAGACGAAGAGGTTAGACAAGATTCCTAACCTCTAGGAACATAACTGTCTATTGTTTGAAATGACCTGTTGGAAATACGGAGACAAAAAGTAGGGAATGATAAAAACCATGAGAAAGAGAGGAGGAAATAACTCCTACCATAGGAGTTGAAAGGGGAAGGAAAGCTCTTTGTTTCGAGATGGCAAATGTCAAGGTAGACATCAAAATGAGAAAGCGTATTGAGGCCAGACTGGGGATGAGGCAGAATTCTCCTTGCCCAGAACAGAGAAAGCCTTAGCTCCCCTGTTCCTGCCTGGCTGTATTCTGCAAATACCCCTAGGCCAGGTGCGGATGGGAAGTGGAAGGGTGAGGGTGGAAGCTCTAGCTGGGCCAAGGCCAAGGGTGGGAGAATTGACATTTTGATGCTTAAGTGGGGCTTTGGGACTGTCTTTACAGTTACAGCTCCCATCCCTGAAATATCCACTGGGTTCCCCTGGAATGTGTGTATCAGGAAACAACGCCTTCCGCTCCTCTGCTCTGTGTTCGTTAGGTGCTGTCACCGAGAGAGTCTGGGAGGGCCTGAGGATGCTCTTCGTAATGGTGCCTCTTTAAAAGGTCCAGCTGGGCTGGGTATAAGTTTATGTCCATGAACTGATGAGATGGATGATGACAGATCCCTTATTTTCTCTAAATCAAATTAAATCCAACCCACAGCAGCCCTGACCTGACTTGGCTGGCATTGACAGGAACTCAGACTCACCTTCGATTAGGCCTCCGTCTGTCCGTCCCTGCTCCCTCCTGATCCAGAGAGTCATACAAAAGTCCCTGGGGACCTATGCTTAGCAGTGCGTTCATGGTGACTCCTCTGGTCCTAGGCACATTGTGGTCACTGCTGATATTCTCCTTGTACAATTGTGTATGTCCCTTAGAGCTGGAGGCTTTGCTGGTTTGGTAGTGCTGGGCCCAGGGGCCAGCCATCGTAGGGGCACTTACACAGCCATTCCCCTCGGGGCACATCAAGGCAGGAGTTACTGATCTTTGCTACCCAGAATCTTAACCCACCCCCTCATCCAGTCTTGGGAGTCTATTTTCACCCTTTCTTTGCTTCAGTTTCTGCCTCTTCCTCCCTACCAGCAGCATTTGTTCCTCTTCCTTCACCCTAGCATCATTCACTCACTAGAGATGCTCTCTAAGGCCCTGGCGCTTACCTTTGAGCACCCAGCAGAGTCCCAGGAAGGCTGGTTAAACACAGACTGCTGGGTCTGCCCCCAGATGCTCCGATTCAGTGGGTGTGGGGTGGAGCCTGAGAATGTGCATTTCAAACAAGCTGCCTGCTGCTGCTGCTGCTCCAGGGCCCACAGAGAGAACGACTGCTCCAAGGGGCAGGAACAAAAGTCCGACCCCCGTGGAAGTGGCAGGATAAGATGGGGGAGAAGGGGAGGAGAATTACAGGAAGGTTGAGCTACAAATCAATATTTCCACCAGCTTCCCTGCCATCCACCACGTGTTGAATGATGAAAGTCTGCTGACCACAACATGATTCAGATGCAGATTTGGGGGAATTCGTCTGTGTGCAGAGGGAGACCCGGGGGAATTGTTTTGTGCTTTATCCCCGGTGACCATACCCCTTTTCTTAGCCTGGAGTACAGGACTTCCGATTTGGGACTTCCAGACTGTCCCACATCTGGCAGTTTCCAGAAAATGGCTCCACCCCCATCCCCAAGCTCAGACTGTAGATTTCTTTTCTGTTGCTCCGGCCTGTCACTGAGAAGACTCAAATCTCCAGAATGTATGTGCAAGTAAAATGTTGAAGCAGCAGGGGAGATGCGGTGAACTGTGTCAGACAGGTGGCCCACAGGAGCTGGCAGCCCTCTGACCAGCTCTTCTGCTGGGAATAGAAACCCAGCATCTCTGCCTGCAGGGCTTCCTTTTGTCTCTTTTCTCAGTCCCCAGAGACAGGGCCACCCTTGAAGGGCCGGTGGTCAAAGATGGTAAGCCAGAAGTCAGCCCTTCTGCCTCTTCTCCCTGTAGCCAGTACTACTGTGTGGTCAGGCTGGAGCTGTCCTGACTTCAGATCTTATTGGTGCCATGTACTAGCTGAGTGTGGTTTTAGATGAGCTGCTTCTCCCCTCTGAGCTAAAGTGTTCTCATTTGTAAAAGGTGGATAATAATGGCATGTACTTTGCAATGTTGCTTGGAGGATTCAAAGGGGAGCTGCTTGTGAATTGCTTAGCTAGTATCTGGCACATAGCACATGCGCAAATAAAGGTGCGTCTCCATCACTCATGACTGTTATTCTGTTCTGGATGTTGGCATTCGTATCTTAGTTTTCCTCATGGACCAGGAGCTCCTTGAGAGGAGGAGCCAGGTTTGATTCCCTTTTGAATCAAGCCATTCCATCACCAAACACCTGTTGAGGTCCTACTGTGTGCCACTTACTGTGCTCGGGGCCCATCATCCACTGCTGCGCATAGTGTGTGTGACTTGGTGGTTAATGAGTGAAGGGGAGGATTATGGAGAAGGCTAACAGAAGATAGATTTTATTGAATACCTACTGCGTGCTAAGACAGTGCTTCTTAAACTTCCATGGGCCTACTACCCACCTGGAGATCTTAGAATCAGATTCTGATTCTTAGATGTGGGCTGGGGCTTGCGACTCTGCAGTTCTAAGAAGCTCCCAGGTGATGCTAATGCTGCTGGTCTACAGGCCACACTTTGAGTAGCAAGATAGAGACTGCCATGCATTATGTTACTTATTGCTTGCCGAACCTTACGAGATGAGCTTAGAAACGAGAGTTTATAGAGATTAAATAGCGTAAGATCACACAGCTGACTAGTGTTGGAGTCAGGTCAGCATGCCTCATTTTTGTCTACTGAGCTCACTCACCCTTAAAAGCAGTGGTTCCCAGTGTTGCCACGTATTAAGATCACCCAGGGAGCATTCAACATCCCGATGTCAGGAGAGCTGGGTGGCAGATAATTGTAATGTGTGGCAGAGTTTTAGAACCATGGCCTCAGCGCCCAACCTCATCCGAGGAACAAGAAAGGAAAGGAGATTAATTTTGACATCGAATTTCAGGTACCAATTATAGACTTCCAGAATTTGGAGGTCTGGGTCTTTTTATGATGTTACAAATGAGGAAACTGAGGCCTATGGTGGTTAAAAGGTGCACCCAAAATCACTTAACTCATTGATGGCAAAGTTAGGACTAGAACTCAGGCCTCTGGGCTTTCACTTTTGACGTGGTTCCTCTGCTGGAGGAGGAATCCAGGGACAGAGTATCCATTGGAAAGGCATCTCCATGCTTCTCCACCAGCTGGGACCTCGGAGACTCAGAGGAGACCTAGGATGAAACCGGGAAACATTCACTGACCTCAGAAGAGCAGGAAGGTTTCCTTCGCAATATTCCGCCAATCTTGAAATGGCAGTATGCAACAGAACATACCTTGAAGTTCTAAGGCCTTTAAAATTCCAAGATGAAACATATAATCCCATTTTGGTAGTAGCATAATTGGTGGCTTGATTGAGTGCAATAAGGATTTACTGTTTTAATCATAACATAATGTACATTGGTTGTGTTGGGGGGATCAGACCCAACACGAGGTCATGGGGGTGACGAAGTCCGGTGGAGTCAAAGGACTGAGAAAAAGACAGTTTGAGAGACAGTGGGACCAGAGGGCCATCGCAGATGTGGAGGCTGTGAAGGTCCAGAGCTCAGGAACCCCTGACTATTTATTGGTGATCAAACAGAGAAACAGGTGGTGAGAATGTGGGGGTTGAAAGGGCAGGTGCAGGATCTACAGCTGTGGCAGTTGCCCATTTATATGGAACATGTTCTGCTACTTGAGATAATGGGAATACAATCGATCTAGGAGCTTAGGAGGGCAAGAAGCAAGGAGCCAGCAAGTCCACACACGTTCCAAAGGCCACGAGGGGTTTTGTGCCCTGAGCCCGGGAGTCTTACGTGCAGGCCTACCTCAGCTTCTCCCAGTACTCACCAGCTTTCCCCACAGGTGGGTTGCTTCATTACAAAGATAGAATGGGCTGCAAATGTGCACAAAAAGGTTTTTTTTTTTTGTGGGGGGGTCAAGGGAAAGGCATGACTCAGAGTTAAACAGCCCCAAATCTTAGCTATGCCTGTGTAGCTTTACCATATAACCCATTGATAACTTAGTCCTATGGTGAGCTGGTATGCTTCAGTGTAACCATTTGTTGAGCACTTATTCTGTGAGCAGAGTGGCATTATCCACTTAAGGAATGTAATCACATTTAATCTATATACGATCCCCATGAAGTCAGCATTACTTACAGAGGCCTGCACAGTAGTAATTGGAGGAGCTGGGATGCAAATTCAGCTGTGGGTGAATTCAAATCACCACACTCAGCATAGGAGCTGGTTCCATACCCTTATATTACAGGTGAGGACCAGACAGGAAAAGCAACCCATCCTGGGACACAGGGACAGCAGGTGGCAGGACGGAGCTGAGACTGTGGTCTCCTCACTGTGGGACCAGTGTTGTTTGCTACTACGTCCGTGGAAAATACGGCAAGAAAGAATGGCCAGTACTCCACATGCTGTTCCCCTTTCTGCTCAGGCTCAAGCCATCATGCAGTGAGGAAGTTACTTTCCGTACAGACCAGGATTGTCTAATTTTTTTTGCGGAACCTATTCGACAATCCATGTCCCATCAAATTGGACTTAAATGAACACATGCTACGTAGATACACTTTCCTAGTCTATGTCCCACTGAATCTTCCATCTGAGATCATACTATATATCCATTCATTGAGCAAGCAATGGTGAAGTAACTCCTATGTGCCAGACACTGTGCAGGTGCTGGGGATAAAGAGATAAGGAGAAAGTAGGACACTGAGCCAGTCTCTGCCTTCCCAGTCCTGAGGTCGACAGATAAGGTGAGTTCCTGAAAACTGCCATCATTGCCATGAAAGTGATATGCACAGGGACACGAGAGCTCAGAGGAGGGCCCCCATTCCTGCTAGGAATGGAGGAAATCCCAGAAGCTTTTCCAGATGAAGTGATTTCAAATACGGGCCCCGAAGTTCAGTAGAGGTGACTAGGTCAATCGTTGAAAGGTAGGTAGATGTGTGTGTTGGCTCAGATGGAGAACAATGCTTCTGGTAAAGGGAACAGCATGTGGTCAGGCTGTCAGTGGTGATCAGAATATGATTTGGATATGCAGATTGGAGGGGAATTAGTACAAGTTCTGTGTGGCCGGATGGTAAAGTTTAAAGGGAAGAGTAGGAAGAGTGGAGGAAATGAGGCTGAAAAGGGAAGAGGGGCCAGGTCATGCAGGGAACTGAACACCGTGCTAAGAGGTTTGAATTTTGACTCTCTGAGTAAGTGGGATCCATTTAAGTAGGAGTGAGACTTAGTCTCATTTCCATTATAGAGAGCTCACACTGACTGCAACAGGGAGCATCGATTAGAGGAACCAGAGTGGGAGGCAGAGGGTGCATTTAGGAGGCTGCTGCAATCATCCAGGTAGTCATGACAGTAGCGTCAATCAGTGCAGTAGGAGTGTGGGGAGAGAAATGAACAAATTCAAGATAATTTTTTTTTTTCTAATTTCAAGACAAATTTCTGAATCCCCAGGGCTTGGTGATTTATTGAAAGTGGGAGGAGCAAAAGAAAGGGTGGAACAAAGGACTATGGCTGGATTACTGCCCTGGCCAAAGTGGCTGGGTGTGAGAAGGAGCACGAGAATGAGGAAGAAAGGTCTGAGGGGAAGGATCATGTTGACATGTTAATACGAGCCGCCCGTGGGGTGGAAATGTCCAGGAGGAGGTTGATGCTGGATGTGTACGTCTGAAGACTGAAGGAGAGAAAACCTTCCTAGAATCCTTTTTACTTACCAGAAAAGACCTCAACGCTGACAACAGTTTGTAATCTCATGATCAATGGCTGAAAGAATTAGAGCTTGACCCCAATTGTAGACTGGTTGTTTCAGCTTGTCATACGGCTCAGGGCACTCGGCTAAGCTTCAGCGTCCCTGTGAGCACTGGGACAGCTGAGAAGATCTTTGTGCTTTAAAACCACAGCAAATAAGACAGTCCTCTTAACCTCTTTGATGGGAGTCCAGCACTCCCTCCTTGGTGTATTTTTACTGAGTGCTTTCTGTGTTGCAGGCATCGAGGATACAGGATTGGGAAGAAGGTTGCTGCCCTTGAGTATCTCCAGGGCCACTGGGGCAGACACATCAGCGTAGGATTAAGATACCATGTTACAGGCAGAAGAAACTGGCGGTCAGTGTTCAGCACGTCCAAGTGTTCTTCGACTTCGGCATGGTAAATACCACTATGGAGTTGGTGCAGATAATTGTGGGATGGTTTTCGTTTTTCATTTTGGTGAATGATGTGCAAAGCTCACAACTGCAGAGAGACTGAGACTTCAACTTCAGCTTCGAAATCTTCACATTTTTCAATTTTATCACAATTTTGACTCCCTCTAGTTATTGGGAAGGGTGCTCCCTGGGTCAGCTCACTTGATGCTGTGTTAATGGTGATGAGCAAAGTAAAAGGAAGAATTGAGTGTGGTTAGAACACAGACAGACCGCCCTGTTCTACCTGGTACCGGGAGAATAGAGAAGGCTTCCCAGGGGAAGAAATGGCACTTGCATGGGTCCTTAAAAATGAATTCTGCACTTTAGGAGGCCAAGGCAGGAGAGTCACTTGAGTCCAGGAGTTTGAGACTACCCTAGATAACAGCGAGACCGTGTCTTTACAAAACATTAAAAAAATAGTTTGATCTGGTGGTATGTGCCTGTGGTCCCAGCTTCTCTGGAGGCTGAGGTGAGAGGATTGCATGAGCCCAACAAGTCAGGGCTACAGTGAGCCATGATCACGCCACTGCACTCACCCTGGGTATCAGAGCGAGGCTCTGTTTCAGAAAAGAAAAATGGCCAGGAGACGGTGGCTCAAGCCTGTAATCGCAGGACTTTGGGAGGGTGAGGCGGGTAGATCACTTGAGGTCAGGAGCTTAAGACCAGCCCAGCCAACATGATGAAATGTCATCTCTACTAAAAATACAAAATTAACTGGACGTGGTGTTGGGCTTGTAATACCAGCTACTTGGGAGGCTGAGGCAGGAGATTCTCTTGAACCCAGGAGGTGGAGGTTGCAGCGAGCTGAGATCGCGCCACTGCACTCCAGCCTGGGTGACAGAGTAAGACTCCATCTCAAAAAAAAAAAAAAAAAAAAAAAAGAATTGGACTTCATTTGTGTCAGCATCCATGGCTTTTGCAAATGCCAAGGAGTGAAGAGAAGTTGAGAGTAGGTGGTATGTAGGAGAGTGGGGAGAATTCTCAGAGCGGACAGCTTTGCATGTCGTTCTGCAGAGGCACTCCCTGGAGGGGAGTGGTGGAGGCTGTAGGGAAGAGGTCACACGTGCAGTGTCCACAGTTTCCAGGCAGATAACATCAGTGAGAGAACTAGGTGGGGTGACCAACTGTCCTGGTACCTAGGACTGAGGGGTTTCCCAGGAAACGTCCCCCAGCGGACCAAGATGAGTTGGTCACCTTGGAATGAGGCCAGGCCTTGCCTGCCTAGAAAGGGCCTGCTCTCTCCATGGGGCAGCTCCTTGGAAAGGCTGGGATTGCTGGATCTTCCAGATGTCCAAGAGAAACTGAATATCCAAAATTTAATGCAAATTCTTTTGGTTTTTAAATGTTGACAGCAAATTCAAATGTTTTAGAAACATGATGCTGGCCAAACCAAACATTTCTGTGGGCTGCGTGAGGCCTGCAGTCTGATGAAAGTGAAGCCTCGCATGTCCCACCCTGTTCCTGCCCTGAGGCTCCTTAAAGCCACATCTAGACGATTTTCATTATGCAGAGTGATTTCAGTGATCAGTCATTTGGTTTTTAATTTGATGTTCCTAACCAGATTTGGATGCTGTGCACAGAATGTGATGGACAAAGCGGCAATGAATAGTGGTAATAGGGACATGCATTCCATTTGTTTTGAAAGATAAAATAATTGCTGAATGGCTTGTTCTGCCCCAATCTGGAAACCTATTTGGTCAGAAAAATAAGAATGTATTTTTCGAATATCAACCTTAAGGTTCATGTATCTTGGGCACCTGGACAACCCTCTGGCAAAATAAGGCTGGGAGAGAACAATCCCTTTGTGGGAAACTTGGAGGTTCAGGGAACTGCTGTTTGAAGGTGGTGGAGGGTGATAAAGTCAACTCAACACGGTGATCACATGCCTGGGTTGTAATGTGACTGTGGGGAAACCCCCTAACTCCTGTGGTCCGGGGTTTCCCCATCTGTGTGGCAGGGAGGCTGGCTTGCAGGATCATTCCCAAGAAGCATCCACCCCGTCAGCTCTCTAACTCTGAGCTTTAACTTTGATTAGACTTTTGCTGGGATTTCTCTGGCCCTGCCAGGGCGACAGAGTTAGGGGAGATTTTGAGGAACAAATCAGTCTAAACAACTTTGACATCTTTTTTTTCTAGGTGGAATTAGTAGATATGGGGCTTTAATAAGTTGATCTGATGTCTGGGCTCCACCAGGCCAGCTCTCCAAATGGCATTTTTCACTGTGTCACTTGATTTTTCTTTGAGTGTGGCTCAGAATATAGATACGGGAGCTGGGTGCAGGAAGAAACCTTCAAAGGCAGGGGTTTTGCAGTCAGGGAACTATACGCTCCAAGAGATGGAGGGTAGGGCATGTCGGGGAGGACCTGTATTCATGCCAAGCTGCAGTGTCACCTTTATTAATGATGACAGGGAGAGGGAGTCTGGGGACTGCAGAGGATGGTCATCGGCAGGTGTTACTACTTTTCCAAAGGACAGGGAAGTGGGACAAACAGAACTTTAAGAGGTGAGAGGTGAACAGAGGGAGAGAAAGGCAAAAAAAAAAAAAAAAAATTGAGTATGATGTCATCTGGAAAATGGCAAACAGATGAATCCATGAAGTGTCATTCCCAGAGCAGGGAGGAAGCTTCCAGAGAAGGAGCCAGCCTGCCGGGGAGCCGAGGCCTGAAAGGAAGCACAGGTCGGGTTGGCTTTGCAGTGCCCTAGCCAGGGGTCGGCCACAGCTGGCACGTGAGCCCAGGCGTGGACTTCCACTTTCTTCTGGCCCTTTCTGCCCAGAGCCCCCTTTTGTTTTTTATGAAAGACATCGGATGGAATGCTCTATCTAGAAGGCTCTTTACAAGAGCTCGTTAATGTGAACCATTGGAGTCAGCTTTTTAAACAGTTATCTCTGAGTTCAGCTTCGTAGGATTTTTCTCCTCATGGGGATCAGCTTCATAAAAGCCAGAGCATGATGATTCTGCCAGTTTTTGCTGTGAGCAGATGAAATAGTACTCCCTTTATGAAAATGAAGTGCAGTGACTTCAGGTAGCTTTGTTTCCAGGCATTCACGGCCGTCCTCATCGTGATCCGTTTCCGTGTGCTGTCCTCTTGTGGCCAGCCTGGTGGTTCACTGCTGCTTCCGCTGGGTTTTCCCAGCCCAGGTTTTCCCAGCTTCCCTCACTGGGACCAATGCAGGTGTTCACAGCTTTGCACGTTGGGCCCAGGCCATGGGTTCATAGCCGTCTTCATCAGAGAAATCCAAGGTGTTCACAACTGTCCTTTCCGGGTGCAGCTGAGGTCGCCCTCACTTGGACCCAGCCCAGGTGTTAATAGTCGTCCTCAGTGGGGTTAGCCCAGTTGTTCACAGCATCTTTCTCGGGGTGGGTTTAGGTGTCGAGAGCCATTCGTCTTGGGCCCAGCCAGCTGTTCATAGGCATCCTCATGGGGGCAGGCTCGGTCGCTCACAGTGGCTCTCACTGAAACCAGGGCAGGTGTTTTTGGCTGTCTTTACTGGGCCCAGACTAGACATTCATAGCTGTGCTCATGCGACCAGCCACAGTGTTTACAGCTGTCTACATGGCAATCGTCCCTGGTGCTGCAGCTGTCCTTACTGGCTTAGCCCAAGTGTTCTCAGCTGTTCTCTTTGGACCCAGGCGAGGTGTTCACAGCTGTCCTTGCTGGCCCTGCCCAGGTTTTCATGGCAACTCTCACTGGGCCCAGCTCAGGGGTTCACAGCTATTTACTTAGGGCCGAGCCCAAACACTCCCAAGTTGTCCTTATAGAGCCCAGCCAAGGCGTTCACAGCTGTCCTCCTTGGTATCTAGCCCAGGTGTTAGTACTTGTCCTCACTGGGCCCAGGCTACGTGTTCACAGTCATCTCCATCCAGGTCAGCCCAGGTGTTCACAGCCTTCCTCGTTTGTGTGAGCTCAGCTCTTTATAGCAACAGTTTTTTATAGCTATCAGTATGAAGGCAAGCCCAGGAGTTCACGCTTCCTCTCAATGACATGAAGCCCAGGGTAAGAGCCATTTTCATTGGCCTGAGGCCACCTGTTCATCGCCATCTTCATTATGTCCAGCCCAGGGTTTCCCAGCTGTCTTTATCCAGGCCTGAACCGGTATTCACAGTGGTCCTCATCTAAACCAGCCACGGAGTTCTCTGTCCTTCACATGACAGCCAGCCCAGATGTTCACAGCCGTCCTGATCGGGCCAGCTAGTTTGTTCACATGTGTGCTAATTGGTTCCAGCCACCCTCATAGAGGCCATCCCAGGTAATGACAGCCATCCATACTGGGCCCAGCCCTGGTGTTCATTGCTTTCCTCACAGGACTTGTCCCAGTTGGTTCCAGCAGTTTCCATGGTCCCAGGCCAGGGCTTCCCAGATGTCCCCCATGGGGACAGCCCATCCGTTCACCATCGTCTTAATTAGGCGCGGTGCAGATGTTCACAGCTGTCCTCATTCGGCTCAGCCAAAATGAACAGAACTGTCCTGAGCACATACCAGATGTTTCTAGCTGTCCACTTTGGGGTCAGCCCAGGTGTTGATAGCCATGTGTTCTGGGCCCATCCCAGTTATTCCAGGCTGTCCCCTTGGGCCCAGCCCAGGTGTTCACAGCCATCCTCATTGGTCCGGGCACAGGTGTTCACAGCTATCCTCCTTCGTCCCAGGCCAGATATTCACATTCAATCTCACTGGGCCCAGCCAAGGTCTGCAATGCTTTAATTACCGGGAGTAGCTCATGCTTTCACACCCTTCCTCACTGGTGCCTACTAAATTTGTCAAAGCTGTCATTGGCCACTGCCAGGGGTTCCTTCAGAACCTCATCCCCCAGGAGCTTGCTACAAGTGCCAGAAATCTGGCCACTGGGCCAAGGAATGCCCGCAGCCCGGGATTCCTCCTAAGCCGTGTCCCATCTGTGCGGGACCCCACTGGAAATCGGACTGTCCAACTTGCCCGGCACCCCCTCCCAGAGCCCCTGGACTTTGGCCCAAGGCTCTGACTGACTCCTTCCCACACCTTCTCCGCTTAGTGGCTGAAGACTGACGCTGCCCCATCACCTTGGAAGCCCTGGATCATCACAGATGCTTTGGATAACTCTTACATTGCAGAGTAAGTCCGTCCCCTTCTTAATCAATACGGAGGCTAGCCACTCCACATTACCTTCTTTTCAAGGGCCTGTTTCCTTTGCCTCCCTAACTGTTGTGGGTATTGACGGCCAGGCTTCTAAACCCCTTAAAACTCCCCAACTCTGGTGCCAACTTGGACAATACTCTTTTAAGCACTCCTTTTTAGTTATCCCACCTGCCCAGCTCCCTTATTAGGTCGAGGCATTTTAACTAAATTATCTGCTTCCCTGACTATTCCTGGGCTACAGCCACACCTCATTGCTGCCTTTTCCCCCAGTTCAAAGCCTTCTTTGCATCCTCCCCTTGTATCTCCCCACCTTAACCCACAGGTATGGGACACCTCTACTCCCTCCTTGGTGACCGATCATGCACCCCTTACTATCTCATTAAAACCGAATTACCCTTAGCCCACTGGATGCCAATATCCCATCCCACAACACGCTTTAAAAGGATTAAAGCCTGTTATCACTCGCCTGTTACAGCATGGCCTTCTAAAACCTATAAACTCTCCTTACAATTCTCCCATTTTACCTGTCTAAAAACCAGGCAAGTCTTACAGGTTAGTTAAGGATCTGCACCTTTTCAACCAAATTGTTTTGCTTATCCACGCTGTAGTGCCCAACTCGTACACTCTTTCGTCCTCAGTACCTTCCTCCACAACTCACTATTCAGTTCTTGATCTTAAAGATGCTTTTTTCACTATCCCCCTGCACCCCTTGTCCCAGCCTCTCTGCTTTTACCCCAGACTGACCCTGACACCCATCAGTCCCAGCAGCTTACCTGGGCTCTACTGCTGCAAGGCTTCAGGGACAGCCCTCATTACTTCAGCCTCCAAGCTCTTTCCCATGATTTACTTTCTTTCCACCCCTCTGCTTCTCACCTTATTCAATATATTGATGACTTTGTAGTCAAAGACTTTGTACTTTGTAGCTCCTCCTTTGAATCTTCTCAACAAGACACCCTCCTGCTCCTTCAACATTTATTCTCCAAGGGATATTGGGTATCCCCCTCCAAAGCTCAAATTTCTTCTCCATCCGTCACCTACCTTGGCATAATTCTACATAAAAATACCGTGCTCTCCCTGCCAATCATGTCCGACCAATCTTTTAAACCCCAACACCTTTTTTCTACAAAACAACTCCCTTTCTTCTTAGGCATGGTTGGATACTTTCGCCTTTGGATACCTGGTTTTGCTGTCCTAACAAAACCATTATATAAACTCACAAAAGGAAACCTAGCTGGCCCCATTGATCCTAAATCCTTTCCTCACTCCTCTTTCCATTTCTTAAAAACAGCCCTAGAAGCTGCCCCCACACTAGCTCTCCCTAACTCATCCCAACCCATTTCCATCACACACAGCCGAAGCTGCAGGACTGTGTGGTCGGAATTGTTACACAAGAGCCGGGACCGTGCCCTGTAGCCTTTCTGTCCAAACAACTTGACCTTGCTGTTTTAGGCTGGCCCCCACGTTATTCCTGATACCACACCTGACCTCCTTGACTGTATCTGTCTGATCCACCTGGCATTCACTCTGTTTCCCCATGTTTCCTTCTTTCCTGTTCCTCACCCTGATCACAATTGGTTTATTGATGGCAGTTCCACCAGGCCTAAGCGCCACTCACCAGCAAAGGCAGGCTATGCTACAGTATCTTCCACATCTATCATTGAGGCCACCGCTCTGCCCCCTCCACTACCTCTCAGCAAGCCAAACTCATTGCCTTAACTGGAGCCCTCACTCTTGAAAAAGGACTACGTGTCAATATTTATACTGACTACGCCTTCCATATCCTGCACCACCCTGCTGTTATATAGGCAGAAAGAAGTTTCCTTACTATACAAGAGTCCTTCATCATTAATGCCTCTTTAATAAAAACTCTTTTCAAGGCCGCTTCATTTCCAAAGAAAGCTCGAGTCATTCATTGCAAAGGCCATCAAAAGGCATCAGATCCCATCACTCAGGACAACGCTTATGCTGATATACATATGTAACAAACCTGCACGTTATGCACATGTACCCTAGAACTCAAAGTATAGTAAAAAAAAAAAAAAAAAAAAGATAGCAAAAACAGCAGCAAGCTTTCTAACTTCTGTCCCTCAGGGCAGTTTTTCTCCTTCTCACTTGGCCACTCCCACCTACTCCCTCACTGAAACTCCACCTATCTCTTCCTGCACAAGGCAAATAGTTCTTGGACCAAAGAAAATATCTTCTTCCAGTCTCACAGGCCCACTCTATTCTGTCGTCATTTCATAACCTCTTCCATGTAGGTTACAAGCCGCTGGCCCACCTTTTAGAACCTCTCATTTCCTTTCCATCGTGGAAATCTGTCCTCAAGGAAATAACTTCTCAGTGTTCCATCTGCTATTCTTCTACTTCTCAAGAATTACTCAGGCCCCCTCCCTTCCCTACACATCAAGCTCGGGGATTTGTCCCTGCCCAGTACTGGCAAATTGACTTTACTCACATGCCTCCAGTCAGGAAACTAAAATACCTCTTGGTGTGGGTAGACACTTTCACTGAATGGGTAGAGGCCTTTCCCACAGGGTCTGAGAAGGCCACCGCGGTCATTTCTTCCCTTCTGTCAGACATAATTCCTCAGTTTGGCTGTCCCACCTCTATACAGTCCAATAACAGACTGGCCTTTATTAGTCAAATCACCCAAGCAGTTTCTCAGGCTCTTGGTATATAGTGGCTCCTGGTTTTACCTCAATCTGCCATCCTTAAGTCTCTCTTGAAGTGGATAGATCTTCAGTGGCAAGGTACCCTCCAATACTTTCACCCTGATGAAGTCCTATTCTTTACTTTTATACTTACTCTTATTCTGGTTCCCGTTCCTATGCCACCCTCTACCTTTCCCCAGCCATCTCCACCACACTATCAAACTTACTCTTTCCTAGGCGTTTCTAATCCTTCTTTAACAAAAAAATGCTGGCTTTTCATTTTTCTTTCCTCCAAAATTGCCGAGGCCTCAACTTACTGCTGAAAAAAGAGGACTCCGTATATTTTTAAATGAAGAGTGTTGTTTTTGTCTAAATCATTCTGGCCTGTTACATGACAACAAAAAACTCAAGGATAGAGCCCAAAAACTGACCAGTCAAGCAAACAATAACGTTGAACCCCCTTGGACACTCTCTAATTGGATGTCCTGCGTACTCCCAATTCTTAGTCCTTTAATACCTATATTTCTCCTCCTCTTACTTTATTCGGAACTTGTGTCTTTCATTTAGTTTCTCAGTTCATACAAAACCGCATCCAGGCCATCACCAGTAATTCTATACGACAAATGCTCCTTCTAACAACCCCACAATATTGCCCCTTGCCCCAAAATCTTTCTTCAGTTGAATCTCTCGCACTGTAGGTTCCTGTGCTACCCCTAATCCCGCTCGAAGCAGCCCTGAGAAACATCGCACATTATCTCTCCATACCACCCCCCAAAATTTTCGCTGCCCCAACACTTTACCGCTATTTTGTTTTATTTTTCTTACTAATATGAGAAGACAGGAATGTCAGTCCTCTGAGCCCAAGCTAAGCCATCATATCCCCTGTGACCTGCACGTATACATCCAGATGGCCTGAAGCAACTGAAGATCCACAAAAGAAGTGAAAATAGCCTTAACTGATGACATTTCACTGTTGTGATTTATTTCTGCCCCACCTAACTGATCAATGTACTTTGCAATTTCCGCCACCTTTAAGAAGGTTCTTTATGATCTTCCCCACCCTTAAGAAGGTTCTTTGTAATTCTCCCCACACTTGAGAATGTACTTTGTGAGATCCACCCCCTGCCCCCAAAACATTGCTTTTAACTCCACTGCCTGTCCCAAAACCTATAAGAACTAATGATAATCCCGCCACCCTTTGCTGACTCCTTTTTTCGGACTCAGCCCGCCTGCACCCAGGTGAAATAAACAGCCTTGTTCACACACACACACACACACACACACCTGTCGTTGGCCAGACCCCATTGTACACAGTCATCCCCATTGAGCACAGCACAGGTGTTCACAACTATCCTCATCGGACTGAGCCCAGTTGTTTGTTGCAATCATTACTTGGGGAAGTCCAGGTTTTCTCATATGTCCTAATTGGGGACCAGCCCAGAAGTTAATAACCCTTTTCATCTGGGCCAGCCCGCCCAGGTATTCACAGCTATCCTTGTCTTGATCAGTCCATCTGTTCAAAGCTGCCTCCTGGGCCCAGCCTAGCAGCAGTTTTCAGTGGGCCCAGGCCATGTGTTCATAGCCGTCCTCTTCTGAGAACACCCAAGTTTTCATAGACATCCTCATTGTGTCCAGCTGACATTGTTCCCGGGGAGGGGTGGGCCTCAGCCCAGGTGTTAATCATCCTCAGTGGGATTAGCCCAGTTATTCCCAGCGGTCTTCATTGGGGTGAGTCCAGATGTCTGTCAAGAGTCATCCATATTGGGGTCGTTGAGGTGTGTGTTCATAGCCATCCTCCCAGCACAGGTCCATGACTTCCCCTTGTTAGAGGTGAATGTGATCCTGGGCATCATTTCTTTGGGGGAAAAATTGGCCTCTCTGGGGCTCCTGCTGCTGGCTCTCCTAGGCTGCCAGTAGCACATCGCACTTCTCCTGTGTAGAGGGGGCAAGGGCACCCCCTTCACACTTTCCCCATGAAGCTGAAAGTAACCAAATTCTCCCTTAGAAGAAGTTTACTGCTTCTTTGAGTAAACATAGAAATAGATCCTTCCAGTCTCAAAGAAAGTTACATTTGTTTCACTGGAGTTGGTTTCTCCACCCAGGTCGAGTGGAGTGTGGAGTGGCCCACACCCATGTCAACCAGTGGCTCTGAATTGTTGATGGGCAACACCACTAAGGTGCTCACGGCCACTCTGTGTCCTCCTAGTTCCTGCTGAGGATCCCCTGGAAGGCCTCGCCAGTGAGCTCAGGTGAGCATGCCCATGGCATTTGAAGGTCAGGCCACCTGGTTTTATCTGAGAGAAAGTTATTTTCTTATTAAGATATGATCATCTGTATCATAGGTGGCTTGTATGGTGTCGTTGGTGGGGGAAATTCTGAATGAGCATCTGTTCCGCACTGAGGCTTGACTTAAGGCAGCAGGAGAAAATGACAGCATCAGCCACGCCCTGAGTGGCCGTGAGCTTTTCCCTCAGCAGCTTGATTCTCCCCGTGGGGCAAATCACTTAACTGCCAAGCAGCACGTCCTTGAGAGGAAACGTCCTCCAGGAGAAACTTCAGCAGGAGTCGGTTCGTTCTATTCTTCTGTGTTCCTCTGAACACTGTTCCCATCTGGTTTTCTAATGTCACCAAGTGAAGAAAAGACGTGTGCACACAGGACGCAGGATGGTCTCAAGCTCACAGTGTCTTTCTTTCTGTAAATGCAGGCCGACAAATGCGCCAAAGAAGAAGGTGTGTGTTCTGGAAGCACTGCTTTCTAAGGAGAGATCTTTAGTGTTGCCAAAGGTAGCACTTCCTAGCCTGCTTTTGCTGGAGAGCCACTTCAGTTTGAGCTTCCTGACAGAAATGAGGTTTGGACAGTTCAGTGTAAAAAACACTGAGTCCAATAAAGAACTGTGACCATCCACTGGAGTCTAGGGAGGCAGGATTGTCAAGTAGATGGAATAGTGTGGTGTGCATCGGGGTGGGGAGGGAGGCAGGATTGTCATGTAGGTGGAATAGTGTGGTGTGCATCGGGGTGGGGAGGGAGGCAGGATTGTCATGTAGATGGAATAGTGTGGTGTGCATCGGGGTGGGGAGGAGTGATTGGGAATATCTTGGGAGTGCATGTGCATTTCCCCAGAAAGCATGTTTCCCCGTGCAGAGCACAACCCAGGGAGCACTTTTCTTAAAAAATTGCATCACCGCTGCACACTTCACATAATTAACCCATTGATCCTCCACCAGCTGTCCCTGAAGGTAAATTTTACATCCACACTGCTCAGAGGTGGTACAGAGATGAGTTTCCCAGGCTCTCGATCTCCTAAATGGAAGAGGCGAATGTGAACTCAGGAATGGATGGAGGATTGACGCAATGGGCTACTGTTGTGCACTCACCAGCCAGCCCTGGTGTAATTCGTCATGCCAGGGAATTCCAGCATCTGTCTGTGTGTGGAAGGATGAGAGCCTAGACAGGCCCCAAACACTGTCGGTGTAGGGAGGTCTCAAAGGTTCCCTAACCCAGGGTAGGAATAGTTACATTTTCCACTGGACTTTGGTGTGATCATTAATGTGAAACACACATAGAGAGCTCACAGGCTGTCAGCAGCAGTGGTGGGGTCATTTCTCAGTTCGTGGTCAAAAGCAGAGAATAATCAGGGACCTGCTCTATTGTGTTTAATAACAGGATCATCACAAGCCTCAGAAATGCTCCAGTTGGCCAGGTGGGTGGCTCACGCCTATAATACTAGCATTTTGGGAGGCTGAGGCAAGAGGATGGCTTGAGTCCAGGAGGTGGAGATCAGCCTAGGCAACATGGTGAGACCCCGTATCTGTTTAAAAAAAAAAAAAATTAGCTGTGTGTGGTGGTGCACCTATAGTCCCAGCTACCTCGGAGGCTGAGTGGGGAGGATCACTTGAGCCCAGAAGGCGCAGGTTCCAGTGAGCAGAGATCAAGTTACTACCATCCAGCTTGGGTGACAGAGACCGTCTATCAAAAAAATAATAATAAAGAGGAAAAATAAATGCTTTAGTTGAGGAGTAAACACAGTGAAGACCCAGCACCGAATATGGTCTCAAGGAACAACTTGGGTGTTAGCCTACCACCCATCTCCCCACACGGCTGCGTTGGGGAGGGTCCGCACCCCCACCTGCTGTCCCATGATGGACTGTCCCAGCGTCAGAGCCCCTGTGCGTGTGAGCAGCAACGGACTCCCGACCCACACACACACATTGCATTGAGAAGGCTGAGTGCCAGGACAGATAGCAGTTGTTAAGTAGGAGTTATCTTTAAATGAAAAAATAACTTACTATTTTCAAAGCTTTGTTTTATTGTCTTTAAAACAAAAGATTAGTGAATATATAGAATATTTTGGCTAGAATGAAATATTCTTCCTAGACGAAGGTTTCTTTTTACCAAGTATAAAATATTCTAGAATGACAGATACACACAGAAGCACCACAGGTGGATTCTAGGGAGGAAATGACCTTGGAAGGATGCAGGAAGGGAGGGCAAGTGAGCTTGGGTCCGATCAGGAGGCAGGAGCCCTGAGAGGCTGCAGGGACGCCCAGCCTGCCCTGGGTGCTGTGCCCTGTTCAAGATGGGCTGTTTTACCTGATGAGGCGGCCTGGGGCTAGAAAGCTGTTTTTCCTGCTCCTCCCTGCACCTGCTGATGGTCACACTTTGTCTTCCTAGATTCCACCGAGGACCCAATGGAGGAACACCTCAGGGAGAAGAAAAAGGAGGCCCCATGGAAACTGAAGGTCAGACCCCTGCATTTGTCTGAGGAATACAGTTGCTTTCCTAGCTTTATCTTTCTGAATGAGCCTACGAGATGAGAATCTGACCGTATGTATTATAGACGACTTACACTGTGTCCTTGGTCGGGTGAATTCTGAGCGAGAGCCTGTTCCCCAGTGAGGCTTGCTTTTGAATAGCAGGATAAAATGACAGCATCAGCCATGCACTGTGTGGAGTGAGCTTTTCCCTTAGCAGCTTGATTCTCTCCTTGGAACAAAATTACTTAGTTTTCAAGCCACATGGACTTGGAGGAAACATACTTCAAGGAAATTGTGTCTGTAGCGTGAGGCGGTTTGTCCTGTTCTTTTGTGTTCCTTAGACTTTAACACAGTTTTTCATCTGGTTTTCTAATGTCACCAAGTGAAGAAAAGACCTGCGCGCACAGGACACAGCACAGCCTGATGCTCACAGCAATATGTTTTCTGTTATTACAGGAAGTTTCAGGAGTCAAGGAGAACGGTGTATGTGGGGCAATCCCTCCCGTGTGGACGAAGAATCCAGGTGATGAGGAATGTGCCACCGTCTCGCTGGCTTTCCTGCACACAGGCAGCCGGAGTGGAGCTTCCTGTTGTGACTGAGGACCCGGGCTGTGGTGGGAGAAGTGGTTGCTCCAGGTAAGGAGAGACGGGCACATTCTGCAGTCCCTGGGAGCCGCCACGTTCTCTCTACGTGGGGTGGCGTTGTGTGCATGGGGCTGGTGTGTATTGGCCAGAATCCTATTTAACTGGAGGGAGCCTCAGCTCCTGGCCAGGGCAGCTGCTTCACACTGGTTGCAGCAGAGGTGGGAGAGGATCCAGTTCCAGTGCGGGATGAGCTAAGCAAAGGGAGGGGCTGCCCCAGAGGCCAGTTGTTCCTTGCAAATCTCCCTTGTGACCCATAAGATGTCACTTTGCTTGTTTCTCTGAGATAGGCTCGGACTCATCAGTGCCAAAGTCTGTGACCTGCCACCCATGGGTGGAGGGATCCTGGCCGTGGCTGGTCACTGTGAGGGTAGGGGTTGTGTCCTCCTTGTTCCTTCTCATCCCAGAGCTCAGCCCTGGGCAGCCCATCTTGGGGCCCCAGTGATGTTCTAGTACACACAGCCGAGCTCTGAGATAGACCACGAGTGTGAAAAGGCTTCCTGCTCACCCTCCACAGTCTGCTGAGCCCCACACATTTCCAGGTTCCTGTGTGGATTCTGATTCAGGTCAGGGGGAAGTGCCTGGGCTCCCCTCTCTGTCTGCTGTTGTGGTCCCATCTGCTCCTGGAGCATGAAATTAAGGATTAAAATAGTAAATATTGTGTGTAGCTCACCATATTTTAAAGTCCATTAAAATAACTGCAGTAGGAGCATAGGTATTTTTAGGAAAGTTAGATGACGTAGTAACATTTTTACGAAAAAGAGGATATTTACCAGGCCTCTTTCTGTGAGGAGACCCTGTCCTGAAGGGATGTCCTGCATTTGTGTGCTGCCTGTGTGAACACACTGCCTACTTCACAGTGATGAGGGTGGCTTAGCCAGAGACCCAAGGCTGTGTCTCCCAGGGCTCTCCTGATGGTCTCCTCCCCCTCCTTCACCACCAAGGAGGGTGGCCCAGCAGCAGCTCGGTTTGTGCTCTCGCCCACCTCCTCCACACACGCCAGCCCTGTGTGCCCAGCACCCAAGACTGCCAGAGGTCCTTCAGCAGCTCCCACGGCTGACAGTGACTCTATGTTTCCTAGCGACGGTGGCCAGTGAGATGTTTCCAGAAGTGACCCTAGCTCTTCACCAGGTAAAGTCTTCTTTCTTTGTCTAAGATGGGAATTTTATTTCTCTTGGCTTCTTTCCATTTTATTTGCATTATGATATGCAAATCTCACCATGGAAATTATAGATGAATTGCAGAATTTCTTGGTAAGCAAATGTAAGAATCCATTACCAACTAAGCCCTGATTCAAGATGGCACCCGCAGGTGACAGCTTCAGGGACGGACTGCATGGCAGAGAGCATTTTCCTCATGAGAAATGCTGGCGTTTAAAAAGAATGTAGAATTTGCAACCAAAAGACGTTGGTCTAGATAGAAGCAGCTGGACCCCATAGTGTGGCACGTGTTCGTTTGAACATTGTACAGTGACCTGCCACGGAGGTCGTCTGAAGATGGAGCCCTTGTCTACGGCCGTAGCACCCTGAGTGCACCCGCTGTCATCTCATGATGAAGGTCCTGCCTCCGTCCCAGCTGCCACTCTGTGAACTGCTGTTTCACACTGTACAGAGCCAGGAGACCAGTGATGAAGATGGGAGGCGACCTTTGCTGCTGTTCTCAAGATGTGCTCATTTCCCTCTTCTCACTGCAGTTTCTTCAGATCAGCCACTTGTACTTAAAATGTGTCCCTGATTTTTTTTTATTTCCCCAACTCCAGTTTGTCTATAGATGTTCAAATTTTAGAGTTTTACGACTCAACTTGTATCCTTGATTTTTCTATCAAGATTTTTGCCGTAAACATTTTCCTCTATTTAGGAAAATGTCCTGTTTCCCATGCCAAGTTTATGCAGGCTTTTTGCTAGAATAGATCCGGAAGGAACACAGCAACACTGCCTTCACCAGATCCAGAGAATCTTGATACCAAGTGCGGTATGAGACAGCCCATGAGAGGGAGATTACAGGCCAGTCTTCTGAATAGAGACATCCAAAGCTGAAACCAAATATTAGAGCAGGCTGAAAGCAGAGACTGCTACAAACAATGATGAGTTATTGCATGATTTGAAACAATATTGCCTCGTTTAAAAGTTTTGGGGATTGTTTTAAAGAAAAAAGATAAATACAACTGAAGGAATGTAAACAGTTATAAAACAGAAAAAGTTATGGGGTGGTAAAAGGCTTATGAAACATGTTTTATAACCTCATAATTTCTAATCCCAATCAAAACTGGGATAGATTTGTTTATAAGGTCTTATTAAAATTAGCTACAATTTTAAACATATGCTAATATCAAACTAGAATTTTGGTTGAAAAGTAAGCTGTTTTTAAGATATGAATTTGTTCTCAATGAGAATACAAGAGGTAACAATTTTTCATTCTGAAATCTATTTCTTCTTAAAACTTCTCAGACTGATGCCTCAGAAGTTCGACCTTTACTGTGTTCTTTACGTGTAATTTACAGGTCACACATCATTGTCTTCTATTTCTTTTTTCTGGGAAAAGTTGCATCTTTATACTTGGCTGGGATGAGAACTCTCCTTTTCTTTCTTTTTTTTTTTTTCTGTTTGTTTGTTTTTTGAGACGGGGTCTCCCCCTGTCGCCCAGGCTGGAGTGCAGTGGCACAATCTCGGCTCACTGCAACCTCCGCCTTCAAATTTTCATCAGCTCTGTCACTTAACCCTGGGTTCTAATTCTGTCACTGTAACACCAACACGCTTGCCTTCAGGGTCTAAAAAGCTGACATTGGTCTGAGCTGTCACATGGTTTTGTGCTCTTGGCTTTTGGTCTGTCTGGGTTGTCTCCTGCAAGCAGGCGGAGGCACTCGCTTTCCTGCTCACGGTCCTCCTTTCTCTTTTTCCTCTCCTCTCTCTGGCCAGAAGCTTCACCAGGTTTACCTTGGCCCATTTCACAAGTGAGGGAACTGAGGCATCCATGGTCAATGAACTCTGGTGCTGGGGGAAAGGACGCAGGAGCTCCCCAGCCTGGGTCCTCTGGTTTGCTCCAGCCCCTTCTCTGGGCCAGTGGTGAGGGTCCAGGGATGGGGCTGAGGAGGGCTCCCAGACAAGGGAGGTGGCCCCAAGCCTGCCCATTCACAGGTAAAGCATCTGCCTCAGACTTCAGTGCCCTGGGGACAGCCTGGCCCAGATAGAGGAGTGACACATGGTACTGTGCTCAGAGGCTGAAATAGGAGCCCCGGGGTCTCAGCTGCTTTCTCAGGTAGGACCCTTGCTTTAGCTGATGTCAAGGAGTGTGGTGGGTCTGGGGACCAGACGAGGCATGGCCACATCAGAGGAGGCCTGAGGGAGGGGCGGGAAGACATCTGTGCCAGGGGTGGTGCAGGTGTGTGGCGAGGAAGTCAGGCTATGGCCCTTGCAGCCCGTGTTTGCCTGCCTGGAGATCTGGCATCTGATGGAAGCTGCTGTGCTGGGGACAGGGTAGAGGGTGGAGGGTGCAGGGTGGAGGCTGGGCGGCAGGGGGCAAGGGGTCAACTATGTTTCCTTGTCCAGAACAGGGCTCCTTCCCACGTCCCAGCTCACCCTGGGAGAAGGAACAGGGGCAGAGTGGAGCACAGCCTAGCCCTCACCTTGACGCTTCTCTCCATCCTTTTGGAGTGGAGGGGGCTGCGTGTCTATTGTGACAGCTCCTTCCAGGGGGTGCCGGGAGACCATTTCCTGGTGCTAGAGCTGTGCCCCCAGCCCCCACCCTAGTTGTGCCCTCTGTCCACCCCACCTCCTGCCTCTCCACAGCTTTTTCCTTGTGAGCGACTTAGGAGAATCTACGGCAGCACCTGTGGGCAGCCCAGGAGCACTCCTGGGGTAGCCTCAGCTCCTGCCGGTCTGTGCTCACCCTGGGGAGACAGCAGCAGAGACCTCACAAGCTGTCACTTGGCAGGGAGAGGCAGCAGTCAGGGCCCTGTGCGGTGACTTCTTCCACACGTCTGTGTGGTGAGGTGCGGGAGATTGAGAGCTGGCTACCGGACAAGGAGCATAATGTGATTGAGAGCTGGCTACCGGACAAGGAGCATAATGTGGCCACAGGGGACTACAGCGGTGGGGCTCTCTCCCCCTGACCATCTGTGCCTGGGCCTGCCAGTGCCATCTTCTGTGCTCTGTGGGGTGGGGTCTTTGGCCCCTGGGAGGCCGTGGGTCAGTGTGACTCAGAAAGGTCAAGCTCACAGGTCCCCTGGGGTCTCTCACCCAGGCACTGTGCCCCTGGGGGCTGGGAGGGGTGAGAAAGTCCCAGGCCTCCCAGAGCCCACCTGGCTCCCCCACCAGAGTGGCAGCCTGGCCCAGACTTGGGGCTGAAGGAGGTGATGCTGTGCCCCCTGAGGCGGGCTCCATCTCCCCCAGGAGACCTTGGAGGACAGGCCCTCTCCTGACCCAGGCTCCAGGACACTTGGCAGTGCCTGAAGTCCTGCCTTTCCTCCCCACTTTGGTCTTACCTCCCTATGGTGAGGCCCAGGCACATGGATGACTCTGAGCAGACCTGGACCTCCATGGAGCCCTAGCCTCATAGGTGTATGATCTTGGGGGCCTCAGGGACCCCGTTCTCCCCTTCCCCAGAGCCTGGAGGCTGTGAATCCTGTGGATCCCTGAGCTGTCCTCTCTGAGACCCCAGGCGAGGAGGGAATGCGTGAGAGCGGGCAGCGAGGTCTGTGTTCCCGCAGCTCCTCCGTGCTTGGCTTCTGCGTCCTAGAGAGCCGGTGGCAGGGAGATGGCACAGGCAGGACCTTGAGGGCGGCAGTTCAGGTGGCAGCACAAAGTACAGCGGCCCAGGCACCACCTTAGAAAGGTTACCTGTGCCCCTGGACAGGTGTGCGCCCACCTGGCGGGATGGTGGATGCATGCTTTTCTCCCTCATACTGGGGATACCTGGAAGGCCTGGGGCCAGCTCAGGGAGATGTCTGTGGCATGCAGGACTAGGTCCCAGGGCCCTGGAGCTGCCTCTCAGATTCAGCTGCTGGCAGTGGCACTTCCATTCCTGGCTCTGGGCTCTTCTATGCCCTGGGCTGCTGACGTCTGTGCCCTGTGGAAGCCCAGGGTTCCAGGGAAGTGGCTGAGGGTCAATGTGGTCCCAGGCAGGAGGCAGGACAAGGGCCATCCAGGTTGCTTCCAGTTCCCTCCTGTGCCTCTGTGACTCCAGGAAATTCTCTCCCTTGTGTTTCAGAAAGAGAAAAAGAAACCATGTTATTTCCTAGAATTTAATGAATGAGCTGGGAGATGCTGGGGCAGGTGAGCACACCAGGTGCCAGGACCCAAGGGTGAGTGAGCTGGGGGTGCAGCAGGACCTGGGGTGGGCGTCCAGTGGAGGGAGAGGGCTCACTGGGTTTCTTGCCACTAAAACCAGTACAGACTCAGCAGCCAGGGGCTGGTCCTGGGAGGGCCGGGGGCTTCCTGGTCTGCTCCCCTTCCTGCTGCTCCACTATTGCCTGTGGGGCATCTGCTGTGCCCAGGGAAGCCTGAATCCCCTTCCAGTCACTTGGCTGAGGCAGGGCTCTGGGTATGGCCCTCCTCACCTGGGGAAGCCCACTCAGAGACGTGGGCACGATGCTCTGCCATCATGAGGGGTCAGCCTGGCTGTGTGACCCAGCACCAGTGGGCAGCCCACAGGTGATCTCTGCAGGAGACTCCTCTGGCAGGTCACAAACAGGACGCCCCACAGAGCCTTGGAACATCGTGACTGAGGAAGGGCTCACATCATGTTTACTCCCCAGCCTCCCCACCACCTGCATCTGCAAGGGTAGGTGAGACCGAACTGGGTGGCAGAAACGCTCCCAGTCTCAGGGGCTTAGCGCCGTCCACTGTGTCCTGCTTGACACAATGGCACAGCCTGGCATGTCTTCCAGGCCCTGGGGTTGGTGGCCACACCTTCCAGCTCGTGTGACCAGCCATTTGCGCAGAAGGGCACAGAATTTGAGGAGGCTGAGGCTTGAGGAGCTTTGAGGCCTGGAAGGGGGGCCACCATCACTTTGTCTGTGTTTCACGGCGTCCTGTCACATGGCCCTTCTCACTGCCAGGGAGGCTTGGAGTACAAAGGACACAGGGGTGGGCCGTGGGGGAGGGGTTCGCCTGCACACGCTTCTGGCCATGGGCTCTTCTGTCCTTGTCCTCATGTGAACAGCAGGAGCTGGCAATGGGCCCAGCAGCTGGGGTGTAGAGAGGGAGAAAAAGTGTGTCAAATAATTATGGGTTCTTTTTTTATTTAGATGAAATTCACATAATGTAAAACTAACTTTTTAAAAAATTTGGTGGCATTTAGCCCCTTCTCAGCCTTGCACAGCCATCGCCTCTACATAGTTCCAAGACATTTCCATAACCCCAAGAGGAAACCCCATGCCCATTAAACAGTGGCTGGCCACTCCCCTCCCCGGACCCTGATAACCCCCAGTCTGCAGTTCCGTCTCTGGGGCTTGGCCTCTTGACATTTCATCTGCATGGGCTTTTGTCTGGCTTCTGTCACTCAGCATAAGATCTTTAGGGTTCCTCCCTGCTGTGGCCTGTGTCAGGCCCCCTTTCTGTTGGGGTGAATTGTCCATCACGGGGTGGACACGTGGGTGCTTCCCACCCTTTGGTGGTCATGAAAAATGCTGCTGGGCACACTCTTGTTAGAAATATCCAGGTCCCTGCTTTCAGTACTTTGGGGTCACAGGTATGAAATTGGCTGCCAAACTGTTTTCCACGGTGGTTGAATGATGTTCCATTTCCAGCAGAGGTGCAGAGGGTCTTCCTTTATCGGGTCCTCAGCACCATGTGTTATTCTCTGGTGTGCCTCACCTGGCCATCCAGTGGGTGCGTGGTGCTATCTCTTTGTGGCTTTGATTTGCCTTTCCCTGGTGACAGTGTGGCTGGGCATCTTCTCCTGTGCTTGCCGGCCAGTGGCCTCTCTCTTTGGAGAAGCTTCCTTCTGAGCCCTCAATCCGGCTGTCTCAGGGGTCTCCTGTCGTGTGGCTGACTTTACGTCACATCTGCGCCCAGGGCTGCTGAGCAGTGGTTTCATCTCAGGTGGCCGTCCTGCAGTGGAGCTGAGTTCGCTGCCACAGCGGCACCCGGGTTTCTCAGAAGCAGCTTCATCCAGGGGCATCCCCGTCAGTGCCTGAGCCCCAGGTCCCTGGTGGGAAGGACGTGGGTATATCTGTGTCCTAATGTGGGCATTGAGTCACCACACCCTCAGGTACCCTGAGGACATTGTCAGAAGACCTGACCCCGAGGACACGTTGAGTGCAAACATCCTCGAAGCAATGATGTTACCACTCGTGTGTGAGAAGGGGCTGCTCATGTTTCCACTCATGTGTGAGAAGGGGCTGCTCAGGAACCCCCTTGGAAAGGATGGGGGTTGGGGAAGGTGCCAGGGACCAACGCCATGATGAGGCAGGGCTCAGCTGCGTGGGAAAGCAGGGCTGCCTTCTCTTGCTCCCCCTCCATCCAGACTGACAACAACCGGGCAGATCCGGTGTGAGTTGGTTACTGTGACTGCTGTGGTGAGATGACATGCCGCCAGCCCTGAGCCACTTTCCTGGGAGAGTGGTGCTTGCACCCAGGCAGCTCTGGAGGCCAGCCCAGGGGTGGGTTCCCACGAATCTGATGGCTGGGGTGGGAGAACTGGCATCCATAGGCAGACACTCTGTGCTCCCGGGGAGGAGTTCCTGTCCCCATTCACAGCTGGGAACAGAGGCAGGCCTTGTGTCCAGCCGTGGCATACAACAAAGGGGTACAGAGGCACGGGATGGGCTGCTCTGCCTTGCTTGTCTGCTCCTTCCTGTCACTGAAATCGCTCCTTTGGACTAGACTCACATCTTCTTGCCTCGTGGTCAGTGGCCTAGGAGGACACTTGTGGTTCTGGCCCTATTTTCAATGCCCCTTGTCCCTCACCCCCAGGGGGCCACCTAGGCCAGGACCCATCCTGATTTCCATCATGCCCCCAGGCTCCTTGGACCCTGGTCAGAAGTTCTTTTGGTGAATGATCCTGCAGACATCACATGGGCTCAAAGGGCATCAGAACCCCAGCTGAGAGGAGCCTCAGCATCAGGTACAAACCTCTCATTTTACACATGGGGAAACTGAGGCCCAGAGGGAGGCATGAGTTGTCACACATGGGGGCAGCATCATTGGAAACTTGGTACTACCACCCTTCCTGGCACAGCCACCCCACCTTGGGCTTGGATTCCTTTTTGCTCTTGAAGTTGAGGTTCTGAGGTTGGATAGCAGTGTCTAGATGCAGGTGACTTGTGCCCCAGCACTGGGCTACCTGGCTGTGTCCTGGGCTTGTCTGAACCCCAGTCTGTGCTGGGCTGGAACCTGCTCTAGAGGTTCCCAGCTCTCTTCCCTTCACCCTCCACCCTAGCAGACCCTCAGGCCTTTTTTGTGTTCACCCCCCAAGCTCCCCTTGGATTCTGCTCTGGAGTCCAAGGCAGCTCCACCTGGGACCTGGGCTGCCACTTCACCCCCATTGCTCCTCTTAGTCTGTGATGAGGATATGTCCAGACCCCTCTCTTCCCCAGAGCTGCAGTGGGTCTCAGAGGAGCCCAGCTCTGCCCCATGGGCTACCCTGGAGAGGTGGAGACCCATCTGATACTGTCACTGCAGGGGTTGCCCCATGTGGCAGCTGCTCGGCCAGGGCTGCCCTGACCCATCCCCAGCTGTAAGTCCCGTGTCACGTCACTGGTGTGCACAGGCACTCAGCTCTGTCAGCTGTGAGTCCCGCATCACGTCACTGGTGTGCACAGGCACTAAGCTCTGTCAGCTGTGAGTCCCGCGTCACGTCACTGGTGTGCACAGGCACTCAGCTCTGTCAGCTGTGAGTCCCGCATCACATCACTGGTGTGCACAGGCACTAAGCTCTGTCAGCTGTGAGTCCCGCGTCACGTCACTGGTGTGCGCAGGCACTCAGCTCTGTAATTGACTTTGTCACCTCCACATCCTTAAGTGTTTGGTGGCACCAGGACCCGGCAGGGCTGACGGAGGGACCCCTGGAAGCTCAGTTAATTCTCTATGTCCAGCAAGGACGGGTGTGAGGCCTTGAGCACTGAGCGTCGGGGAAACCACCTGAGGTGTTCCTCCCGAGCAGGCGCCCATGGCGGTGCTGTCCCTGCTGGTGGGCACTGCCTGAGCTAAATCCCCGTCTCACCTTCCTGGACCTTCACCTGGCTTCAGGGCTCCTCAGCCACCCGCATGTCACTGAAATGTCAAAGAGCTTGTGAGGAAGCTTCTGGGGCACCTGCCTTCTAGAGGAGGCTGAGGGCAGCTGTGGATGGTTATTTATGGTGATGTTTTTGGCCTGGGCTGCAAGCCGGTGGGTAAGTGGCCCAGGGATGGCAGCTCAAGGTGCCCCGGCTTCTCTGCATGCCTGTCACTGAGTGGAGGAGCCTGGACCTGCCACTAGGCTCTGTCCTAGCTTATTCTCTGTGTGTCCTCAGGTGGGGTACCCACCCTGTCTCTGCCTCAGTTTCCTCCTCTGGGAGACGGGGATCCTAACAGGTCCCCCCTCTGACAGTGGTTTTGATGAAGTGCATGATGTGGGTGAAGCACCCGGAGCGCGCCCACTCTTGAAGAACGCACCACGGACTCTCAAGGTTCATGTTGAGAAGGAGCTGGGGTGGGGCAAAAGTGGGCAGGCCATTTCAGCTCCAGGCACCTGGGCTGACAGATTGGGTTAAATTAGCATGTGCCTTGCTGAGTGCACAGGGGACAGTTGCCCAGGCCAGAGGCACCAGGTCAAAGCTGGTGATGCCTTGGCCTCGTCACCCTGGCAAGGGCCAGTGCATGATGTAGTCGGCCAGGGGTGGGCTCGAGCCTTGCAGCCGAGGGGGCCTGGTGACCCTCACAAGGTCGTTCACAGGCCACTGGGGTGGCCTGTCCTTTTCCAGCCAGGCCTCACTCTAGGAAAAAAAAATGGATGGTTACCTCGTTGGCAGTTTCCTTTGCGTGGAAGTGGGAAGTCGCTGCTAGCGAGGCTGGTGATGAACTCCGCAAAAGCTGGGAAATGTGGTTTGAGCAGGAGCGCCTGTTATATTGGCCAAGCTGCTGCAGCCGGGCTGGCGGGTGTGGAAGTGTGGGTGGTGCCGTGGCACTGCTTGGGGCCCAGGCCCCTCAGAGCAGAAGACCAGGCCTGTGTGCAGTCTTGGGGTGCTGGCTTCCCCAGTGCCCAGTTGCTGATGAAACCTCAGCCATGCCCTAACCCCTTCCCACCCGTGGCAGAGGGCTGTGTGTCTTCTAAGGGTGTCAGGAGGCTCAGGTCCTGGTCACAGTTCCAACATGAGTGTGAGAGGCAAATTCGGGGCCTCAGTTTCTCGGCACAGAATGCGGGGAGAGATGTCTGTGTTCTCCAGTGGGTGGCTCAGGCGAAATCTTGGAGGAAGAAGCCTCCAGGAAGATAGGACGATGCAGAGATGGTGGCACCTTCAAGGCCAGGGCCAGCTCCCATCTCTGCTCCTCCTCCCGCTGCTCCTCCAGGCCACCCCTCTCCTGGCTGGGGGCCCAGGAGGAGAGGTGTCTGAAGAGACACTGCACCCCACCCTGGGTCCCCTGCTCTACATTTTGGGAAGAAGGAATTGAAGTCTGGGACTCCGGCTGCACTGCCATGATCATGACAGTCGTCCTCATTGGACACCAGGGAGGCAGCTGCCCTTGGCATTTATTGAGTGCCCAGTGTATGCACTAGGCTGTCCATGCATCTCCAGAGACCAGTGTTTTCTTGACGACTTGACAGAGAGATGCTTAAACTGAGGGCACTAGGAACGGGACAGGCTGTCGGAGTTTCCAGATGGAGGGACTGACTCGTAAGTGAGTGCACCTGGGCTGTGGGGCCATGAACTGAGGCAGTTGGCTCCCAAAATGAGGCTCCTGTGGACCACTCAGTCCAGCCTGCTCCAGGCCTTTGCTCCTCACCCGCTCAGTGCCGGGCAATGGGCCATGACAGGCTGGGCGATCTGATGCCTTGTTATGCCCCTTCCTTTTATGTTTAGACGCAGCCGCCCAGCCTGCCTGCTGCAGTAGAGATCGTACGACTGACAGAATGGAAGCTTTGTGACACCAAGGTACCAAATTACAAACAGCACCTAAGGCCATGCCAGGCAAGGGTGGAGTCACACACCCCTAGACCTAAGGAATAAACTGTTCTGATTGCCACAGGGCTTTCTTTTTCTCTAGCAGCTAAATAAGCACTGTTAAAACCATGGCAGCTCAGCACCAGGCACGGACTAACTGGCCCCCAACCCCTGTTCTAGCAGCCGTAACTACAGCTCTGATGGGACAGGAGATTGTTTTTAGTAACTTTCTTTTATTAAGAGCCCACCCACCATGGACTGATTGTGGCCGGTTTACAGAGGCTGTGCACTTGTGTGCCTGTGTGTCCTGAAAAGACCTTTTGAGGTAAAGAGCCTAATTGTAACACATTTACATATTGTCTTCACCCCAAAGTGAATATGGGTCGTGTGTTACACACGTTTGGTTGGTACACGTGCATCAGGACCACCGTCATGAATATTCATGGCTCCTCCTGTAACCTGTTGAAAGTTTGTTTAGCCAGCTTGTCCAGAGTAAAGCTCCTGCCCCAACTCTTCCTCCTTCCACGTGCCAGGCTCTTACCTCGGTGGGAGGCACACTTCCCAGCCTGGGGGATGGCCACTTTGTGGGCTGTGTGCAACCTTTTATGAGAAATAAGGTCTCTTTGCTGAGCAGACGCTCTTAGGTCCAATACCAAGCCTCAGCAACACGCGGTTTCCCCATGTAACAAGCCTGCACACGTACCCCTGAATCTAAAGTGAAGGAAAAAAGTCTCTCCATTTCCAAATGCATAGATCTTGTGAACAGAGTGGATGAAATGGTTTCTTTGTAGAGCAGCATATCAGGTCTACATTACCTTTCGTTACCTGTTGCCCTGTAACGCGCTTTGGTTAGTTTCCCTGAATGTTTGTATTCACTTGTCAATCAACTCACAGTGGCTGATGCGTAAGTGAAACCACACTTAGCTTACCCTTGGCCGGTGCCATAGAGTGACAGGCCCTTTCTTACATATCTGAGAGGTATCTCTGTACTGGAGATTTTTAAGCTGGAATATGCATGTGGCTTTTAACACGTTTGCAGTTTCTTTGCTATTCTCCTTTTGAGAGGTGGCGTCTCTGCCCACCCTCACTGGTTAATCAGACTTGAAACTAGTGCTTGCTTTTCACTGGCAGATGATGTGGAAGTGATGTTGTGTAACTTCCAAAATTATGTTGGAAACGCCATGAGTGTCTGCCTGCTTCACTCGGGACACTCACCAGTGAAGCCCTTGGCCACCAGTTCAAAGCTCTTGAGTGTCCTGAGACTGCCTGCTGCTTGGAAGCCCAGGGAAGTCCTGTGTGTTCTCCAGCCAACCCCAAGTTCCTCTGCAGACCTGTGCATGACGGCACATCCAGAAGATTCCAGCCCCCTGCTGTGAATTTAATCCCACTCCATAAGACTTGTCTGCCGTCCCCAGACATCGACAAGCACCGTAAGCTCTCTGTGTCCTGCCTGAATTCTTGTCCCTGTGAAGCATTAGCACATTGAAATGTTTGCTTTCTACCAGCATTTGGGGGTTTAATTTTTTGGGGATAACATGCTAGTAGAACATTTACAAGGCACAGAAGACTGCACACTGACATCTGGACTTGTCTTTCCCTCTTCTGCGGCCTGCCAGCGTCTGCCTCTGGAAGTAACAACTGTTAAGTTTCTGCATATCTTACCAGATTGATTAATTGAACAATCATATAGCAGTGACACCACAACAAAGCTTTTTAAAAGGGCTTTGGCTACCAGGGTAAAAGGCTCATTTATTTTCATTTACTGTGAACACTTAGGTGGCACCAGGAAGGAAAGCCTTAGGCTCATTCCTTTTTATTGTTCCTAATATATTCTGTTTTTAAAAATGCCTGTCCCAATTTAGCATTAAGAGATATAAATCTGTGGTCTAGTGTTTTTTAACTAAGTTTTCTCTCTCTCTCTCGTATGTATGTGTATCTTTATATGTGCACACCTGCACAATTTTCAGTTGTTGAGAATTAAACTTCTCCATTTACACAGGTAATATGTGTTCCTTCCCAAATCCTGCTAACCACTCCGTCAATTAGACAATCCCTGAAAAAATTGCAACATCTATATTAATGCAGTTTTTATTCCTCATCAATGACCCATTTGATTTAATAGTTCTTAAAACTTGTGACGAATCAACAGTGATGGAAATTTGTACTGAATCATTTCATATCTTTTTTTATTACTATGAATTCTTAGAGATTGGCTTTAAAATTGAACTTACACTAATGCATTTTAAATTTAATTTGGAACTAGTTTAGAATTGTTGAACCTAGGACTCTCTAGTGACTCAGGAATAGTAGAAATGGGTGGGGAAGGCATTTCACATCTAGCCTGGAATCTGCCTTTATTCTCAATGTATTAGCTTTTCTTATCTTCACCCTGAAATGTTCACTATCAAATATATTGGAGAGGCAGATCTTTTTCCTCTTTTAATGTTTGTTTCATTCACATAGAATAATACGGTATGTCTGGGATTCAGGTTTTGAAACAAAACATGGAGTCTAAGTGACCCCTTGTCAAAGTGACCATGGACTGGTCTAGGTCTCAGCAGTTGGGCCCCATATTGTGACACGTATGCTTGCAAAAATTCTACTGTGACCTGTCGCTGAGGTGACCTGACGATGTAGGTCTTGCCTTCATTTTCGCTGCCATTCTCGCAGCTGAACGTTGGCAGTTAAAGCAGCTTAGTTGTCTCAGGCCTCACGATGGGGAATAGTTCCAGTGGCTGCCTCAGGGGTATGTATGTTCATTTGTATCTTCTGACTGCGGTTTCTTCAGATGGGCCAGTTTTCCCGTATGTTAAATGTCATTCTGATTTTTAAAAAAGTTTCCCCAGCTCCTATTTGTCCACATGTTTATAAATATGTTTTAGAGTTTTATTACTCAATTTGTATTTTTTATTCTTCTATCGAGGTTTTTGCCTTAAATATTTTTCTCTAAAAAAATTTGTTTCCCATGCCAATTTTTTTTGTTTGTTTTTTTGAGAGTCTTGCTCTGTTGCCCAGGCTGGAGTGCAGTGGCATGATCGCGGCTCACAGCAACCTCCGCCCTCCTGGGTTTAAGCGATTCTCCTGCCTCAGCCTCCTGAGTAACTGGAATTACAGGCATCCACCACCACGCCTGGCTAAGTTTTGTATTTTTAATAGAGACAGGGTTTCATCATGTTGGCGAGGCAGGTCTTGAACTCCTGACCTCCTGATCTACCTGCCTTGGCCTCCCAGATTGCTGGGATTACAGGCATGAGCCACTGCACCTGGCCTAAGTGCTTCTCTTTTCTTCATGTATCAATGAATAGCCAGTCTTCGATGTATACATTGTCAGAGAAATCCCTCAGTAAACTCAGAGATTCAGAAATTAGTAAGTATACGAAGTTAGTTGCTTACAGAGAAAAACTAGGTATAGTATACATAACTGATGGGAGATATTTAGAATTAGTATGAATTATATTCTTAGCGTTTGGCTTGAAAATTGAACGCATACTACTGCATTTTAAATTTAATTTGGAAATACTTTAAAATTGTTGAACCTAGGACTGTCTGGTGACTCAGGAGTAATAGAAATGGGTAGGGATGGCGCTTCAGGTCAAGCATAGACTCTCCCTTTCTCTCAGTGTTTTAGCTTTTCCCCTCTTCACCCTGAAATGTTCGCTATCAGATATATTGGAGAGGCAGATCTTTTTCCTCTTTTAATGTTTGTTTCATTCACATAGAATAATACGGTATGTCTGGGATTCAGGTGTTGAAACAAAACATGGAGTCTAAGTGACCCCTTGTCAAAGTGACCATGGACTGGTCTAGGTCACAGCAGTTGGGCCCCATATTGTGACACGTATGCTTGCAAAAATTCTACTGTGACCTGTCGCTGAGGTGACCTGACGATGTAGGTCTTGCCTTCATTTTCGCTGCCATTCTCGCAGCTGAACGTTGGCAGTTAAAGCAGCTTAGTTGTCTCAGGCCTCACGATGGGGAATAGTTCCAGTGGCTGCCTCAGGGGTATGTATGTTCATTTGTATCTTCTGACTGCGGTTTCTTCAGATGGGCCAGTTTTCCCGTATGTTAAATGTCATTCTGATTTTTAAAAAAATTTCCCCAGCTCCTATTTGTCCACATGTTTATAAATATGTTTTAGAGTTTTATTACTCAATTTATAATTTTTATTCTTCTATCGAGGTTTTTGCCTCAAATATTTTTCTCTAGAAAAATTTCTGTTTCACACGCCAATTTTTTTTTTTTTTTTGACAGAGTCTTGCTCTGTTGCCCAGGCTGGAGTGCAGTGGCATGATCGTGGCTCACAGCAACCTCCGCCCTCCTGGGTTTAAGCAATTCTCCTGCCTCAGCCTCCTGAGTAGCTGGGACTACAGGCGCGCACCATCATGCCCGGCTAATTTTTGTATTTTTAATAGAGACAGGGTTTCATCATGTTGGTGAGGCAGGTCTTGAACTCCTGATCTACCTGCCGTGGCCTCCTAAAGTGCTGGGATTACAGGCATGAGCCGCCGCGCCTGGCTTTTTATGTTATTTTATTTATTTATTTATTTATTTATTTATTTTGAGAGAGTCTCGTTCTGTCACCCAGGCTGGATTGCAGTGGCATGATCTCTGCTCTCTGCAACCTCCACATCCCAGGTTCTTGCAGTTCTCCTGCCTCAGCCTTCCAAGTAGCTGGGATTTGGGTTCCTGCCACCATGCCCAGCTAATTTTTGTATTTTTAGTAGGGACGGGGTTTTACAATATTGGCCAGGCTGGTCTTGAACTCCCGACCTTGTGATCTGCCCTCCTTGGCCTCCCAGAGTACTGGGATTGCAGGCGTGAGCCACCGCTCCCGGCCTTTGTGTTTTGTTTTGTTTGTTTTTTGTTTTGTTTGTTTTTTGTTTTAACACACTCTCCCATTGACTAGATACAAAAGAAACCACTGTGAAAACTCAACTGGGGTGCCACATTTTCAGTTCATTCCCACTAACTGCTTGTCGAGGGTGATTCAGTCGAAGGGAAGTTCATTCTTGGCACAGCCATCAAGGGTAGTTAGTTTGGAATGTCCTGTGTTCCGAACCAGCTTGGGGGCCAAGCAGAACTTGGTCCCTTGGTGTGGTCAGTTGGTCGTGGAGGGGTGCTCACTGCCAGACAGCTGACAATACGGGCGCTGGGTAGGATGACCAGACGTTTGCATTTGCTCCTCAGAGAGGCTTCGTTTGCAGGAAAGTGCCATATTTTAGTCCAGGTGTTAAAACCTAGAGACAGGAGTTATGTTTTGTTTAATGATTTGAGCTTTTTCTGTACTCAGCACCTCTTCCAATACCTCGACCTTCCTGAAGAGCCGTTGGTGCAGGAGGATTGAGAAAGGGAGTGGAAAGAGCTCCAGGTCCAGGGTCTGGGCCATGATTTAGAGGCCTCAGGTGTTCAGGGACCTCTGTCCCCGGAAAATCAACCAAATTCCTGTCTCAGATCTATCATTGGTCAGTGCTGGGACTCTGGGCAGGTTGCTTCAAATCTCTTCATTTCACTTCCCTGAACTGTCACCTCTGAGTGGCAGCCCCTGCTCTGCCCATCTCTCTGAGCTGATGTGGGCCCCACAGGAAATTCGAACAGAAACTTTTCACGAGTTCTAAAGCATGAGACACATGTCAAGAATGAAGAGAATTTTACCCTCCACTGCCCTGGAGTCCCCCAAGTGCCTTCTCTGTTAACCACTACCAAGGGCCTGACTTGTTCTTGCAGACATGAAATAATTGAATTCAACACTTTATGGCACTTAGGAAGCACCTGTCTTAAGGCTTTTGGTCCGTTTAGCTGTTTTTACCCTTTTAACATAACATGGGCTGTTACCAACATTTCCACATTCAGACTAAGGATCGGAGGCCAGAGGGGTCTGTAGAACTTCCTCGGGTTCTGGCAGCTTCTCAAAAGTCCTCGAGCTCAGATTCTCTGCACCAGACCCTACGCTCTCGGTCAGTCCAGTCTGCCTTTCTGTAACGTCTCGTCTCAGTACAGGCATTGGCCTGCCCCGTTGTAAGTGCAACCCACAGTGCAAGTTCTTTCTGAAGCCAAACTCAGATTCAGGGGACTTTGCTCTGCAGATGACGAACAATGGGATCAAACATGTAAGCTGTGAATAAATAATGACTCATTTCTCTGATCTTCTGCAGCAAGATATCAACAGCTGTCTTTATTTTAATTCACTTCCCAGCATGTTCTGTTGAAGATCCAAGAGCGGGTCCTGGGGTGCCCAGGGAGTCCTCCGTCCGCCGCCGCAGGCATAAGAAGCGAAGCCTCCGTTGCTGGTGTCCCAGCTGTGTGCGCCCTAGAGTCATACCAATGGAAGGTACCGTGGAAACTCAGTCGTTCAGTTCATTCACGATAGGATTTCTAGATTCTTCAGTGTCATATTTCAGACAATTGTAAAATTGCTACACTGTATTCTTTGTTTCACGTGTACATGTTTAAATGTATAAGTCAGTCACTAGTGCTGCAACTATAGCAGTAAAGGTGTATTTCCATTCTCGGTTTGGGTTTCCTTTTAATAGTAAAGAACATCTCAGTGCACATTGTAGACATTTTGCTGATTGTTAAACATTAATTAACAAGGATCTTTTTCTGAGACAGTGAGACAGTGTTGCCAGGTTTGTAAAGTGATGGACATCACTTCAAACTGTTTGGAAGTAACCTAAAAGTGAAGGAAGTGGTACCGAAAATTTCCATATACCCACCTTCCTCAGTTTTGTGATCCCATCTTACGTGAGTGTGATAATGCTTGTAACAATGGCTGAGCCAATAGTGACACATTCTTATGAACAGAAGTCCGGGGTGAGCATCAAGGTTCACTCCGTGTCGTCCAGTCTATGGGTTCTGACAAACTCACAATGTCCTTTGTCACCCTGACAGAATAATTTCACATCCTAAACATGACCTGAGCTGCATCTACTAATTCCTCTCTCCTTTTCTGAGAATTCCTGCCAACCATGGATGATTTTATTGCCTCTATAGGTTTCCTTTTCCAGAATTTCATAGAGTTGGAATCATGTCGTATGTAGCTGCTTATGACTAACTTATTTTACTTAGCAATATACATGTAAGATCTTTTGTATCTTTTTGAAGCTTAACAACTTAATAATTCTTATCAGTGAACAATAGCCCATTGGTTTCATCGAACAGTGTTAATATATATTTTCTTTGTGATTAGCCTGGTTGGAGGTTTACCAATTCTATTGATCTTTTCTAAGAAGCAGCTTTTGGTTTTGTTGAGTTTCTTTGTTTATTTTGTTATTTCTATTACATTGATTTCTGCAAATATTATTATATTTTGGGGGAGGGGGGTTGTCTGGTTTACATTACACTACACTTTTTTCTCTAGTTTTTTAAGGTGGAAAGTAAGACATCTGGATTTGGATTATGTTTAACTTAACTGCACAGAAGTGTGAATGGCACTGATGACCCTGAAGTGTGCACTTGATTATTAAAATAATAAATATGATGTATTTTGGCCACATATTGATTTTAAAGCCACTAAAATGAATGATAAGTGCAGGAGGAGCATGTGTATATCCAGGAAAGATAAATGACATTATAACATTTGAACAACAAAAGGAAATTTACCAGGCCTCAAAAACACACAAGGTGTGTTGGGACACTGTCATGGAATCAGCAGTGCATCTGTGTGTCGCCCTGTGTGAACACTGCCTGTTTCACAGTGGTGAGGTGGCTGAGCCAGAGAACCAGGCCCTGACTTCTGTGGCTTTCCTGATGGTCTCATTTGCCTTTCCTTATCACCAAGGAGGGTATCCCAGTGGTAGCCAAGTTTCTCCCCTTAACTCACCTCCTTTACACATGCCATCCCCCTGTCCCCAGCACCCAACGCTGCCTAAGGGATTCCTTCTGTGGAACCAACATGCTGACAGCTACTCTGTGTTTTCTAGATCACGAGGACCTGGCGCGGGAGCGTTCATCTGAGGATGTCCCAGGCGTTCACATGGTAAGTTCTTCTTTATGTTTCTAAGATGGAAATTTTGTTGCTCTTGGTTCTTTTTATTTTATTTGAAATGAGATATGAAAATCTTGCCGTGTACATCGTATAGATGACTTACAGAATTTTTTGGTGGGAAAATGTGAGCGTTCATTACCAGGTAAGAAATGATCTCAGTTGAGTGCAGTGGCTCACGCCTGTAATCCCAGCACTTTGGGAAGCCGAGGCGGGCAGATCACAAGGTCAGGAGATCGAGACCGTCCTGGCTAACATGGTAAAACCCTGTCTCTACTAAAAATACAAAAAATTAGCCAGGCGTGGTGGCGGGCTCCTGTAGTCCCAGCTACTCTGGAGGCTGAGGCAGGAGAATGGCGTGAACCCGGGAGGTGGAGCTTGCAGCGAGCGGGAATTGCGCCACTGCACTCCAGCATGGGTGACAAGAGTGAGACTCCGTCTCAAAAAAAAAAAAAAAAAAAGAAAGAAAAATGATCTCAGATAGCATTCTTAGATGACACCTTCAGTTACGAACTATATGGTAGAAATACATTTTTTTAGGGAAAAAGCTTTCTTCTTATAACATTGTGACTATACAACCAAAACAATCTTAAACGTCTTGCATAAAAATCTTGTGCCTTTCCAGAAGTGTCTTCTAGGCTTTATTTTGGGACCATTGCCTCAACCACTGTCTCCCATCTGCTTTTCTAATATCACCAGTAAAGAAAAGACCTCTATGGTGAAACCCCATCTCTACTAAAAATACAAAAATTAGCCAGGCATGGTGACCGGCAACTGTAATCTCAGCTACTGGGGAGGCTGAGGGAGCAGGAACAGTTGAGCCCAGGAGACGGAGGTTGCAATAAGCCAAGATCATGACACTGCACTCCAGCCTGGGTGACAGTAAGATTCCAGCAAAAAAAAAAAAAAGAAAAGAAAAACCTGTGCACACAGGACACGGCATGGTCTGACCCTTACAGTGTTTTATTTTTCTCTAAATGCAGGTGGACAAAGCCACACAGACAAACAGTACGTATTCTGGGATCACCCCTATGCTGAGGAAAAATTCTAGTGTTGACACAGGTGACACTTTCTTGCCTCATTTTTCTGGAGAGCCACTCTGGTTTGAACTTCCTGCCAGAAATGTGATTCAAGCACTTTTGTCTTAAAAAGTGAAGAACCCGGTCAAGAAATGTGACCATTGACTCTAGTGTCTGGAAGGCACAGTGTCATTTGGAGAGAAGAGTGTGCTGGGCATCAGGGTTGGGAAGTATGGAGGAATGAGTCAATGTGGAGTGATTGTGAATATCTCTGCGAGTTTGTGTGCTTTTCCCCAGAAACTGTGTTCCCATGTGCAAAGCACAACACAAAGATTGATACTCTGAAACCAAAATTTCATCACCACTGCACTTTCCAAAAATCAACCCATTCATTCCTCATCACAGCTGTAGTGGAAGGTTAACTTTAATATCCCTAGTCATCACATGGAGATGATGTAGGGATAAATTTTCAGGCTTTTGGTCTCCTAAATGGAAATGGCATAGATGAACTCGGGAATGGGTGGAAGGTTGATGCTGTGGGCTACTAGTCTGAAGTTATCACATGGCCCTGGTGTAACTTGTCACCCTGTCAGAGAGTCCTTAGCATCTGTGTATGTATGTGGAAGTGTGTTGGCCTATAAAGATCTCAAGCACTGTGTACCACAATAGAATGGTCTCAATGGTCAGCTGACCCAGAGTTTGAGTAGGTTCATTGTACAATGGACTTTGGTGCGGTCGTTAGTATGAAACATACAGAGGGAGTTGCCAGGCATTTGGTCTTAAGTGATGGGGTATTCCTCACCTCCTGGTCAAAAGCAAGGAACATTCAGGGACATTCTATTGTATTTAATGAGATCGTCACCACAAACATTAGAAATGTTCCAATTCAGTATCACACATACCCAAGACACAGGACCTAACAAAATTTCAAGGAGCCTGTTGGCTGTTATTCCGGTGCCCATCTCCTCTCCTGGAATCTTCCGCACAACTGGGTTAGAAAGGGTCAGCACCCCCGCCTGCTGCCCCCCAGGAAGTGCTGTCCCAGTCCTGGGGCCAGTGTGAGCATGAGCAGCAGCGGACCCCATGACACACACACATTGACAGGAAGAGCAGAAGGACAAACATCACAGGCCAAGGAGGGGTCGTCTTTAAATGGTAGGATAATTCAGTATTTTCATCTTGATTTAGTCTTCTTTAAAACAAAAGGTTACTGAATGCATAGAACATTTTGGCTAGAATTAAATCTCTTCTTTGAAGAAATGTTGCTTTTTATCTTGTTTAAAATGTTCTGGCCGGGCATTTTGGGTGGCCAAAGCCGTCGAATCACTGGAGGTCAGCAGTTCAAGACCAGCCTGACCAACATGGAGAAACCCAGTCTCTACTAAAAATACAGAATTAGCTGGACATGGTGGCGCATGCCTGTAATCCCAGCTACTCTGGAGGCTGAGGCAGGAGAATCGCTTGAACCTGGGAGGCTGATGTTGCAGTGAGCCGAGATCACACCATTACACTCCAGCCTGGGCAAGAAGAGAAAAAGTCCGTCTCAAAAAAAAAAAAAAAATTGTTCTAGAAGCGATGAAAAACACAGCAACAGGACATGTGGATCCTGCGAAGAAAATGATCTCAAGGGGATCAAGAAGGGAGGGCAAATTAGCTCAGGTCAGATTAGGAAGGAGGAGCCCTATAGGGAAACACTGTGTGGTGTAACCGGTTTCAGAGGGGTTAGTTCATGTGCAAGAGGTTGCCTTAGCTAGAGGACCAAGGCCCTGTCTTCTGTGGCCTTCCTGATGCCTTCCTTCACCATTTGCCTTCCCTCACCACCATGGAGGATGGACCGGCAGAGGCTGAGTCTGTGCTGTGAACACACCTTTCCACACACACCAGCCCCGGGTCCACAACTCCAAGACCACCTGAGGGATTCAGTCAGTGGAGCTCATGTGCTTATAGTGACTCTGTTTCCCAGGTGACAAGCAAGATCTGGAGGAGGATGTGCCAGAGCAGACATCCTCGGAGGAAGCCACAGGGGTTCACATGGTAAATTCTTCTTTTTTCCTCTAAAATGGAAATTTTATTTCTCTCTGTTTCAGTTGAATTAAGATGTATACGTCTTACCATGTACATTATAGGTGACTTACAGAATTTCTTGGTGGGCAAATGTCAGAGTTCATTATCACCAAAAAAAGTGATTTCAGATGGCATCCACATTTGCAAACTATGTCAGCAGGCATTTTCCTCAAGAGAAATGCCGTCTTCTTGAGAAGTATTTGGAACTGTCAAACAAAAACATTGGAAAATCTTGCAGAAAAATCTTGTGCCTTACAATGAATGTCTTCTAGATATTGGGGCCATTGTCTCAACCACTATTTTCCATCGGTTTTTTTAGTGTCAAGTTAAGATAAGACCTATGCATGCAAGAGACAGCATGGTCTGACCCTCATAGTGTTTTCTTTTTCTCTAGATGCGGGTGGACCCAGCCACACTGGCAAAAGGTACGTATTCTAGGGTGATCTCTTTGTTGAGGTTTGAAATCTTAGTGTTGCAAAGGTGGCGCTGTTTGCCCTAGGGTGTGAGTGGCAGGGCGAGCACTTGCCTTCCTAGGAGGATGGAGGGTGACTCATGATTATGAGGTGGGGAAAGACAAATGTGACTGTGGTACAGCAGAGGCCCCAGGATGTCCCCATTGAACCCACTGTGGACAAAGGTTGGTTGGCTGCTTGTTTCTGAAGGCTTTTGCAAAACAAGTGAATGCATTTGGTTTCGGTCAATAGGAATAGAACCTGAACCAAAGTACAACCTGCGTTTTTTCTTGGAGTATGCATTTGGTGGAAACTTATGTGTATGTATTGAATTTGATTGCTGTGTAGGTGTCAATACTTACCCCACATTTTTAAAACAATCAGGCTGGTGTGATTTTAAAATGTCCCTCGCTAACCTCAGAAACTCTCCTCATAACCCAATTCTCCTAGTCATGTTTGATCTCTAGAATACAGTTTCTGTGTGGTACTCGGGGGCTTCCTGCTGAGTGATTAAAGGTAGAAATCCGTGTTACCAACATTGAGGCCCTAAGAATTCACAGGCAGCTGCCCACTGGGCTCTATGAGGGAGAGAGCAGGCTACAGCCTTGGCCTGGTTCTGCAGAGGAACATGATTTGGAGGAGCAGAAGGAAGGCATGAGGGCAGCAAAGCCATGGGGGATGCCGAGGTGCAACATCAGGAGAGTCAGTTCTACATCATCACCTGGGCGTGGGCGGAATGTTCACGCCTCATCGGAAGGAAGAGTTGAGCTCTGACTTCATGGCTGGCCTGAACATTGGCCGTCTTCCTAAGAGCCTGGTCATAGGAGCTCCTTCCTTGTTTCTGGTCTTCTCCATCTTCCTGTGTGTTGAGGGCAATGGCAGCACCGGAAATTAGTGAGAGACAGAGAACAGGAGTGAGTTCCTGTAATGTTCAACTTAGCCCAGAGAGGACATGATCAGCAGGGACGGATTGAGGGTCAGGCCAGACACGGAGTCGTTGCCATGCTTGATCTCCCTGTGGCTGGGACAAAGAACAGCTTCTGGGAGTCTCTGGACAGCTGATCCTTCTGTAGCTATTATTGGCCAAGAGTGGCCTGGCCCAGAGTTCCGTTTTACTGGAGGGAAGCCTCAGCTCCCAGGCTGAGCAGCTGCCCAGTGCTGGTGTCAGAGGAGGTGAGGAGACCCTGCTCTAAGGCAGGCTGAGCCCAAGAAAGGGAGAGGCGCTGTCCTGGTGTTAGGTGGTCCTTGCACCTTTCATGTGTGACCTATAAGACATGAATTTCTCTGTATCTCTGAGACAGCCTTGCAATCATCAGTCCAAAAGTCTGTTGTCTCCTACTCATAGGTGGAGGAATCCTGGCCATGGCAGGTCACGGGAGGGCAGGGACTGTGTCCTCCTCATTCCTTCTCATCCCAGAGCTCAGCCCTGGGCAGCCCATCTTGGGCCCCAGTGATGTTCTGATGCCAGCATTCCTGTTCTGAAATGTAGCACAAGTGTGGCAAGGCTTTCTGCTCATTTTCTGTAGTCTCTGGGTTCCCACGCTTAGCCAGCGGCCTGCCTGGATTCTCATCCAGGGGAGGAGAGTGTGGGCTCCTCATGCGGTGAGGTTTTCTCTTTGCTCCTGCGGTTCTGCTCGTGTCTTCTGAAGTGGGCACGGAATGATTACAACGATAAATTTTGTATATGTTTTGCCACAATAATGTCTGAAGTTCAGTAAAAGGGATGGAAAGTGAAGGAGAAGCATATGTAGACCCAGGAAAGATAAATGACATTGTCACATTTCAACAGGAAAGTGGAAATTTCCCGGGCCTCTAAATGCGTAGGGGAAGGATGAGACACTGCCATGGCATCGGCAGTGCGTGTCTGTGCTGCCAAGGCTCTGTCTTCCATGGCTTTCCTGATGGTCTCACTGACCTTTCTTCATCCCCAAGGAGGATGTTCTGGCAGGAGTTCCGTTTTTGCAGTTAACCCCCCTTGTCTACATGGGCCAGCCCCGTGTTTTTAGCACCCGAGTCTCCCTGACGGGTTCCTTCAGTGCACCCAACGTGCTGACAATGACTCCGTGTTTCCTAGAGCGCGACGAAGACTTGTTGTGTGAGCATCCACTCAAGATACTATCTGACATGTTACTAGGCTCTTTTGAGGTAAAGTCTTTTTTGTTTATCTGAGGTGGGAATTTTGTTTCTCTTGGTTTCCATATAAATTGAGGTAAGATAGGATAATCTTACCATGTACATTATGGATGACTTACGGAGTTTCTTTGTGGGCAGCTGAAGATGAGACTTTATTACCCAGCAAGAATGAATTCGAGATAACATTTATAGGTGGCAGGTTCACCTAAAAACTCTATGGCAGTAAGCATTTTCCATGGAAGTCCTTTCTTCTTGAGAAGAATGGTGAACATGCAGTGAAAATAAACTTGAAAATCGGGCACAAAAATCTTGGGCCTTTGTACGTGTCCTCTAGGCTTTATTTGGGGCCCTTGTGTTGACTATTTTCACTATTTCCATTGGGTTTTCTAATGTCAACAAGTGCAGTAGAGACCTGTGCACACAGGACACAGTGTGGTCTGACTCTTGTAATGTGTTTCTTTTCTCTAATTGCAGAAGAGCATTGACGTAGAGACCGAAGGTATGTATTCTGGGATAGTTTTTTTAAAAATTGTTTTTATTTTACTTGAAAGTCTGGGATGCGTGTGTAGAATGGCACGTTTGTTACATAGGTATAAATGTGTTGTGGTGGTTTGCGGCACCTATCAACATGTCATCTAGGTTTACTGCTCAGCATGCATTACGTATTTATACTAACGCTCTCCCTCGCCTTGCCCCCCACGCTCCAGGAATTACTTTTTTGCTAAGGAAATACCTTATTTTTTCAGAAAGGTGGCACTTTTTTTTTTTTTTTTTTCACAAATAGCACTTTTTATTTGACACTTACTCAAGTCTGAACTTTAAACAGATTCTTGGACTGGTGGTTCATATCCATCAGCTCGTTCAACTTTAGCACCTGTCTCGTCCCCAGTGGCTTTTCCAGAACTACTGCCTTCACCGTGAAGCTCCATGAGCTTTCCCAATTCAAACTTGGGCTTCTTCAGCATTTTTACTTTTCTAACGAAGACATCATGGAGAGGATAAATAGATTGGCAAGCCTTTTCTATGTCTTTTCCAATGCTGTCTGGAATCAATTTATTGACCACTTCTTTCAAGTCATTTGTCTGCACCTCTCGGGTCATGATTTCCATCATCTTCTTCTGGATTTGGCGGACCTGTTGGTGCTGAGCATAAGAGGTCTTCCGTATCTGATCGTTGCGTTTTTTAGTAAAACCAACACAGAACAGACGAAGCAAGTAACCATCGGTAGTCTTGACATCAACATGAGCTTCAATCATTGTCTGCCACTTTTTGACCATGGAACACATTTTGTCACGGGTAAGATCCATGCCATGGAAGTTAGTCAGGCAGTTTTTGCCCTGAACATCTTCAGTAATCAGCTTGAATTTTCTAAATGCAACTTCATCATTGTGCAAATCAGCAAGACTCACTTCAAACACACGACCCTTGAGACCATCAGAAGCAATTTTGGTTCCTTGGGTTCTGGTGACGAGCGTCTTTCCAATATTTCTTATATTGAACATAGCAGGTGCTTTCACATAATACCAATCTTTCTTAGAAAATGGATCAACCACTTTCTTCTTGGCTCCCTTTTTGCCGCCTTTCGTAAGGCGCTTGTTCTTGCCAACCGCCATGGTGCTGATCAGAGAGCTGAAAAGCAAGGTGGCACTTTTTACCATGCATTTGGTGGAGAATTTCTCTGGAGCTTCCTCACAGAAATGAGGTTTTAGGCAGTTTGGTATGAAAAACAGTAAGACTTCGGTACAGAATTGTGACCATCTTTCTGTAGTCTCTGCAGGAAGTGGTGTCCCGTACGTGAAAGAGGGTGGTGTGCACCAGGTTTGGGAGGTGTGGAGGAGAGAGTCTGTGGGCAGTGATTGTGTCTTTGGGAGTTTTTGTGCATGTTCATAGCACAACACAAGGATTAATTTGTTTTTTTTAAGACTATTCCATCACCCTGCACACTTTACATAAATCAACCTTTTCATTCTCTACCACAGTTGTCTGAAGTTAAGTTTAATATCCCCAGTCATCAGATACTGGTTGGGCAGGGATGAATTTCTCAACGTCTGGCTTTCTCAGTAGAGGAGGGAAATGGGAAATCAGGAGCGGGTGGAAGGTTGATTCTATGGGCTGCTGTCCAGTATTGGTCTCACAGCCCTGGTATAACTCATCAGTCTGGCAGACTTTGAGCACCTAGGTGTGCATGTGGAAGTTTGATAGCGTATAGACATTCTAAGCACTGTCTGTCCTCATAGGATGGTCTCAATGGTTGCATAACCCGGGATTAGAGTTGGGATGTTTTCGAGTGGACTTTGGTGTGGTCAGAAATGTGAAACACACATGGCGAGGTCACAGGCTTTTCGTTCAGTGGTCGTGTTATTCCTCAGATCCTGTTTAAAAGCAGAGAACAGGCTGGGTGTGGTGGCTCACGCCTGTAATCCCAGCACTTTGGGAGGCCAAGGCGGGTGAATCACTTGAGGTCAGGGGTTTGAGACGAGCCTGGCTAACACTGTCTCTACTAAAAACGTAAAAATTAACTGAGTGTGGTGGCAGGTGCCAGTAATCCCAGCTACCCAGGAGGCTGAGGCAGGAGAATCACTTGTACCTGGGAGATGGAAGTTGCAATGAGCCTAGATCATGCCACTGCACTGTAACCTGGGCAACAGAGTGAAATTTTGTCTCAAGAAAAAAAAAATGGAGGACAATCAGGGACACAGTCTATTCTATTTCATAACACGATTGCCACAAGTGTCACATATGCCCTAATTCAGCCCACACAACCAAGACTCAGTGCAGAATAGGAACTCAAGGAAGAACTAGGGTGTTATTCTGACGTCCATCTCCCCCGGTGGAATTTCCTGCATAGCTAGTTTGGAGAGTGTTAGCGTCCCCACCTCCTGCCCCCCATGATGGGTTGTCCTGGTGTTGGAGCCAGCGTGAGCATGAGCAGCAACTGCTTTCACAGACACATACATTGTGTTGAAAAGGAAGAGCGGAAGGGCAAATATGCTAAGTGCGTGTCATCTTTCAATGACAGGATAGTTGAATATTTTAAAATCTTGGTTTAATTCTCTTTGAATCAAAGGTTCAGAGAAGTCATAACTCTTTTGACTAGAATTAATTTTTTTGAAGAAAGGTGGCTTTTTATGCAGCACAAAATGTTTCGGGGTGGGGGATGATGATCAGCAGCACCTGTGGATGCTGTGGGGGAAATGACCTCAGAAGGGATCACAAAGGGAGCGCAAGTTAGCTCAGGTCAGATTAGGAAGGAGGAACCTAACACGCTGTAGGGAGGGTCGCCTGCCCCGTGTCCTGTGCCCTCTTTGAGATCAGCTGTGTCTCATTGCTGAACTTGCCTTAGCTAGAGGACCAAGGCTCTGTTTCCCATGACTTTCCTCATGGTCTCATTTGCCTGCCTTCACCACCAAGGAGGATGGGCCTACAGCTCCGTCTGTGGTAACCCACCTTCTTCACACATGCCAGCCTCATGTCCATACCACACAATACAACCCAAGGAATTTTCTCAGCAGAATCCATGTGGTGACACTTACCCTATGTCTCCTAGATCCTCAGGAGGACCTCGCAGCGGAATATCCACGTGAGGCACCCATTGAGAGGGTCCTCTCTGTTATCAACGTGAGTTCTTCTTTCTTTATCTGAAAGGGGAATTTCATTTTCCTAGGTTTCTTTCAATTTCACTTGAATGAAGATAGGAAAACCTTAATACCATGTACATTATAGATGCCTTAGAGAATTTCTTGGTGGGAAAATGTAAAATGAGAATTCTTTCCCAACTAATAACTAATTCAAGATGGCATTCTTGGATGACAGCTTCAGTTACAAACTATGTCAGCAAGCACTTTCATCAGGAGGAAAACCTCCTTGAAAATACTGAACTTACCACCAAAATTAACTTTAAAATCTTGCACAAAAACCTGCTGATTCTGTACAAGTGTTTTCTAGGCTTTATTTTTGCGGCCGTTGCCTCCACCAGAATTTCCCATCTGGCTTTCTAGTAGCACTAAGTTAAGAAAAGACCTGTGTCAAGGACAGCACGATCTTACCCTCACAGTGTTTTCCTTTCTCTAAACTCAGGCGGAGGCATTCACGGAGACAAATGGTACGTATTCTGGGATCACCTATTTGGTAAGGAAAATTCTTAGTATTAAGAAAGGTGACACATTCTTGCTTGCTATTATCGGGAGAACCATTCTCGTAGGAGCTTTGTGCTGGAAACGGGGTTAGGGCAGAAATCGCTGAGTGTACCGAAGAGGGGTGACCATCTACTAGCGCCTGTTAGCTGCGGTGTCGTTTTTATGACATCAGATGAGGTGCATCAGGGTGGGGGGTGGAGGGAGTCTGTGTAGAATGATTATGAGTGTCTTTGGGAGGATGTGTGCATTTCTCCAGAAGGCATGTTTCCATGTGCACAGCTCAACACAAAGATGAGTGTGGTAAGTAACAATCCCATTACCACTGCACACCGTGCGTCAGTCAGCCCATGGGTCCTCCACCACGGCTGTAGCTGAAGGGCAGTTGGAGATCCCCAGTACTCAGGTGGAGATAGTGCAGAGATGAATTTGCCAAGCTCTTTATCTCCTCAGTGGAGGAGGCAGAGGTGCACTCAGGAGTGGGTGGAAGGTGATGCCATGGGCTACTACTTGGCAGTAATCACGTGGTTCTGGTATAATTTGTCATTGTATCAGAGAGTTTGAGCACCTAGGTGGCAGATGAAATCTGGATAGCCTTCAGAAATCCCCAATACTGTCTCTCACATAGGATTGTCTCAATGGTCACATAACTCAGTGTAGGGATAAGTACATTTTACAGTGGACTTTGGTGTGGTCACAACTGGCAAACAGACATTGCGAGGTCAGGCTTTTGGCTGCAGTGCTGTGTTAATTTTCTCATCTCCTGGTGAAAAGCAGAAAATGATCAGACATGTTATATTGTATTTAATGAGATAATCTCCACAATCCTTACATATGCGGCAGTTCAGCACGCACACCCAAGACACCGCACCAAATAAGAACGGAAGGAACAACTTGAGTGTTACCCTGGTACTCATCTTCTCGCTGGAATCTTCTACAGAGCTGGGTTAGAGAGGGTCAGCGCCCCCACCTGCTGCCCCCCAGGGTGGGCTGTCCTAGGGCTGGAGCCAGTGTGAGCATGAGCAGCAGCAGGCCCCATGGCACACACACACTGTGTTAAAAAGAAGGGCCGAAGGACAAACATCACATGCCAAGTAGGAGTCATCTGTAAATGATAGGATAATCGAGTATTTTCAGATCTTGGTTTGGTCTTCTTTAAAACAAAAGGTTAGTGAATATAGAGAATATTTTAGCTAGATTTGAGTCTCCTCTTTGAAGAAAGGTTGCTTTTTATCTAGTACAAAACGTTCTGTCCGGCCACGGTGTCTGACACCTGTAATTCCAGCGTGGTGGGAGGCCGAGACGGGTGGGTCACCTGAGGTCGGGAGTTCGAAACCAGAGTGACCCACATGGAGAAAACCCGTCTCTACTAAAAATACAAAATTAGCCTGGCGTGGTGATGCATGTCTGTAATCCCAGCGAATCAGGAGGCTGAGGCTGGAGAATCGCTTGAACCTGGGAGGCTGAGGTTGTGGTGAGTCGAGATCATGGCATTGCACTCCAGCCTGGGAAAGAAAAGCAAAACTCCTCATAAAAAGAAAAAAAACGAAAAAAGTTCTAGGAGGGACAAAAAACACACAGCAGGACATGTGGATCCTGGGGAGGAAATGACCTCGAGGGGATCGAGAAGGCAGGACAAGTTAGCTCAGGTCGGATTAGGAAGGAGGAGCCCTGGATGCTGCAGGGAAACACTGTGTGGTGGGCCCTGTTTGAGATGGGTTATTTCATGTGCAAGAGGTGGCCTTAGCTAGAGGACCAAGGCCCTGTCTTCTGTGGCCTTCCTGATGCCTTCCTTCACCATTTGCCTTCCCTCACCACCATGGAGGATGGACCGGCAGAGGCTGAGCCTGTGCTGTGAACACACCTTTCCACACACACCAGCCCCGGGTCCACAACTCCAAGACCACCTGAGGGATTCAGTCAGTGGAGCTCATGTGCTTATAGTGACTCTGTTTCCCAGGTGACCTGCAAGATCTGGAGGAGGATGTGCCAGAGCAGACATCCTCGGAGGGAGCCTCAGGGGTTCACATGGTAAAGTCTTCTTTTATCCTCTGAAATGGAAATTTTATTTCTCTCGGTTTCTCTCTGTTTTAATGGAACTAAGATGTATACATCTTACCATGTACATTATCGGTGACTTAAGGAATATCTTGGTGGGCAAATGTCAGAGTTCATTATCAACTAAAACATGGTTTCAGATGGCATCCGCATTTGCAAGCTGTGTGTCAGCAGGCATTTTCCTCAAGAGAAATGCCTTCTTCGGGAGAAGTATTAGGAATTGTCAAACAAAAACAATGGAAAATCTTGTAGAAAAATCTTGTGCCTTTCCACGAATGTCTTCTAGATATCGGGGCCATTTTCCCAACCACTGTTTACCTAATGTGTCTTTTTAATGTCAACAAGTGAAGACCTGTGCACACAGGAGACAACATGGTCTGACCCTCATAGTGTTTTCTTTTTCTCCAGATGCGGGTGGACCCAGCCACACTGGCAGAAAGTACGTATTCTGGGGTCATCTCTTTGTTGAGGTTTGAAACCTCAGTGTTGCGAAGGTGGCGCTGTTTCAGCTGCATTTGCTCAAGGGCTTCTCTTGTTTGAGCTTCCTTTAGAAATGAGATTTGGGAAGTTTGATTTAAAAAATACCAAGAGTCAGGCCGGGCGCAATGGCTTATGCCTGTAATCCCAGCACTTTGAGAGGCCGAGACAGGTGGATCATCTGATGTCGGCAGTTTGAGACCAGACTGACTAACATTGGGAAATCCTGTCTCTCCTAAAAATGCAAAATTAGCCGGGCGTGGTGGTGCATGCCTGTAATCCCAGCTACTCAGGAGTCTGAGGCAGGAGAATCAGTGGAGCCCAAGAGGTGGAGGTTGTAATGAGCCAAGATTGTGACATTGCACTCTAGCCTAGGGAACAACAGTGAAATCTGTCTCAAAAAAAAAAAAAAAAAAAAAAGGACCAAAAACTAAGAGTCCAGTAAACGACTCTAACCATGGTACTGTCATCCCAGGAAGCAGCAGTGTCATGTAGCGTGAGGTGCTGCATCAGGGTTTGGAGGGACAGAGGAGCGAGTCTATATGGAATGATTGTGGATGTCTGGGAGTGTGTGTGCATTTCCCCAGAAAACATACTCCCATGTTCACAGCACAACACAAGCATCAGCGTTCAAGGAAAATTCCATCACCATTGCACAGTTTGCATAAATCAACGCATTCATCCTCCACCACAGCTGTCCCTGAAGATAAATTTACCATCCCCAGTCCTCAGATGGACATGGTGCAGAGACGAATTTCCCAAGCTCTTGATCTTTTAAATGGAAGAAGCACATGTGATCTCGGGAATGAGTGGAAAGTTAATGCCATGGGCTACTACCTGGAATTTGTCACAAAGACCTGGTATAATTTCTTGCTAGGCCAGGTTGTTCCAGCACTTCTGTGTGCGTGTGGGAGAATGAAAACCTATTCAGATCCCAAACACTGTCATGACTGGGTGGTGTCAGTGGTCAGCTCACCCAGGGTTGGTTTGAGCAGGTACATTGTACAGTGGGCTTCAGTGTGATCATTAACGTAAAACACACAGAGTCCACAGGCTTTTGGTCTACAGCGGTGAGGTCATTCCTCAGCTCCTGTTGGAAAGCAGACAATGATGAGTGGCATATTCTATTGTATTTAATGAAATTATCACTGCGCGTCTTAGAAATTCAGTAGAACCCAATCCCAAGACACGGCATCCCATAAAATCTCAAGGATCATCCTGGGTGTTAGCCTGGCACCCATTTTCCCTGCTGGAATCTCCTGCATGGCTGGGCTGGAGAGGGTCAGTGCCCGGCCCCCGGCCCCCTCGCTACTCCCATGACAGGCTGTCCCGGTGCTGGAGTCAGTGTGAGCATGAGCAGCAGTGAACCCCACGGGGCACACACTTTGCGTTGAAAAGGAGGAGTGGAAGGACAAATCTCACAGGCTAGGTAGGGGTCATCTTTAAATGGTAGGATAATTGGGTATTTTCAAATCTTGGTTTAATTGCCTCATCACAAACAGTTAGTTAATGAAATCTTCTGGCTAGAATTAAATCTCTTTCAAGAAAGGTTGCTTCTTATTCAGTACAAAACCTTCTAGAAGGGGTGATATACAGAGCAGCAGCACATGTGCGTTCTGAGGAGGAAATGACTTTGGCAGGGATCAATAAGAGGGCCTTGAGCTCAGGTCAGATTAGGAAGGAGGAGCCCTAAGAGGCTGCCAGGGACACACAGCCTGCACTATGTGGTGTGCGCTGTTTGAGACTGGCTATTTCACGTTTATGAGGTAGCCTGGAGCTAGAAAGCCAAAGGCCCTGATTCCCTTTCTTCCCTGCCTCTATACTGTTCTGCTGTCCTCTTCCCCCACCCACCTCAAGCAATGTTACTGAATTGTTCGTGAGCAACACCACCAAGGTGCTGACGGTCACTCTGTGTCCTCCTAGTTCCGCCGGGACATCTGCAGGAGTGGTCCAGTGACAGCGAAGACGAGGAGGACCCAGAGGATGTGGAGGTCAGGCCACCTGGATTTGTCTGAGAAAAACTGCTGCTTTCTTAGCTTTATTTTATTTGAGTGAAATTAAGATACAAGAATGTGACAACATATATCTTAGATTAGTTACACAGTGTCCTTGGGAGGAGCTTTAAGTGAGAGTCTGTTCCCCACTGAGGGTTGACTTAATACAGAGGGAGAAAGTGACAGCATCCACCACACATTGTGGGGCAGTGAGCTTGTGCCTTTACCAACTTGGTTCTCTTTCGAACAAAATCACTTACTGGCCAACCAACATGGACTTGAAAGGAAACGTCCTCTGAGAAAAATGTGTCTTTACTGTGAGTCGATTTGCTCTGTTCTTCTTTTGGGTTCCTTTGAACACTGGTTTCCATCTTGTTTTCTTTTTTTTTTTTTTTTTTTTGAGACTGAGTCTGGCTCTGTCGCCCAGGCTGGAGTGCGGTGGCCGGATCTCAGCTCACTGCAAGCTCCGCCTCCCGGGTTCACGCCATTCTCCTGCCTCAGCCTCCCGAGTAGCTGGGACCACAGGCGCCCGCCACTTCGCCCGGCTAGTTTTTTCGTATTTTTAGTAGAGACGGGGTTTCACCGTGTTAGCCAGGATGGTCTCGATCTCCTGACCTCGTGATCCGCCCGTCTCGGCCTCCCAAAGTGCTGGGATTACAGGCTTGAGCCACCGCGCCCGGCTCCATCTTGTTTTCTAATGTCACTAAGTGAGGAAAAGTCCTGTGCACACAGGACACAGCAGGGTCTGATGCTCATAGCAATTTATTTTCTGTCATTACAGAAATCCTCAGGAGTTACAGAAAAGGGTACGTATTGCGGAAGCCCTCCCATCCTGATGAGTCACCCAGATGATGAGGAATGTGCCACGGTCTCGCTGGCCTTCCTGTGGACAGGCAGCCTGAGTGGAGCTTCCTCTCATGGATGAGGACCTAGGCTGTGATGGGAGGGAGGGGTGGTTGTTGCAGATAGAGCATGATGGTCACATTCTGCAGTCCCTGGGAGCAACTGCGTTGTCTGAGGATGGGGTGAGGTTGTGCGCATTGAGTTGCTGCGTGTCTTTTTGAATTCATGTGGTGAGTATCCAAGATACATAATGTCAAGGTCATGTAGAGGCCCAGCCTCTACCCCTCAGCCTAGTCTGGTTTCCGTGTTCTGTGCTCAGGAAACATAGCAACATGAAAAGGTAACCAAAGGGCTTGCCCTAGGGTGTGAGTGGCAGGGCGAGCACTTGCCTTCCTAGGAGGATGGAGGGTGACTCATGCATTATGAGGTGGGGAAAGACAAATGTGACTGTGGTACAGCAGAGGCTCCAGGACGTCCCCATTGAACCCACCATGGACAAAGGTTTTTGTTTGCTCCTGAAGGCCTTTGCAGAAAACAAGTCAAGGTGGTTGGCTTAAGGTCATATGAAAATAAAATTAGCCAAATTCTGGATTGAGTTTCTTCTGGGAGCCTGCGTTTGGTGGAAATACATTGTATGTGAGTTGAATTTGATTGCTCTGTAGATGTCCATACTTAACCCACATTTTAAAACAATGAGGCTGCTGTGATTTTAAAATGTCCCTCGGTAACCTCAGAAACTATCTCCTCATAACCCAATTCCCCAGTCATCTCTTATCTTTAGAATACAGTTTTTTTGTGTGTGGTATTCGGGGCCTTCTGCTGTGTGTGATCAAAGGCACAAATCAGCGTTACCAACACTGAGTTTCCAAGAATTCCCAGACAGCTGCCCAGTGGGCTCTGTGAGAGAGAGAGCAGGTACAACCTTGGCCTGGGCCTCAAAAGGAACACGATTTGGAGGAGCAGAAGGAAGGCATGAGGGCAGCAGAGCCATGGGGGGCAGCCGAGGTGCAACCTCAGGAAGTCAGTTCTTCGTCATCACCTGGGTGTGGCCGGGATGTTCATATTCCATCTGAGGGAGAACGGGTCAAGCTCCGACTTCATAGCTGGCGTTAGCACTGTCTGCCGTCTTCCTGAGAGCCTGAAGAAAGAAGCTAGTTTGTTGTTTCTTGTCTTCTCTATTTCCTGTATGTCAATGGCAGTGGCACCACCAGAAATGAATGAGAGGCAGAGAACAGGAGTGAGTTCCCGAAATAGCCAATGTGGCCCAGAGAGGACATGATCGGCAGGGATGGACTTCAGGGTCAGGCCAGACACAGAGTAGTTCCCAGGCCTGGTCTCTCTGGCTGGGACAGAGATCAGCTCTTGCTTTTCACCTGCTTCTGGGCGTGGCCTGACAGCTGGTCCTCGTGTAGTTGCTGTTAGCCAAGTGTGATTTGGCCGGAATCCTGCGTGACTGAAAGGAGTGTCAGCTTTCAGGCAGGATGGCTGCCCCACACGAGTTGCAGGGGAGGTGAGAAGGGACCCTGTTTCAGTGCAAGGTGAACTCAGCAAAGGGAGCGGGGCTGCTCCCGAGTCCAGGTGGTCCTTGCACCTCTCGCGTGTGACCCATGAGACGTCACTTCGCCTGTTTCTCTGAGATAGTCTTGGAAGTATCAGTCTCAAACTCTGTTTTGTTTTACTCATGTGTGGAGGAATCCTGGCCGGGGCTGGTCACTGGGAGGGCAAGGACTATGTCCCTCTCGTTCCTTCTCATCCCAAAGCTCTGCCCTGGGCAGCCCATCTTGGGCCCCAGTAATGATCCAGTGCTTCCAACCCCTTTGCTGAGATCCAGCCCCAGTGTGAAAAGGCTTCCTGCTCATCTTCTTCAATCTATTGTTTCTCATGGTAGTCTAGAAACCTGAGTGGGTTCTGATCCAAGGTCACAGGAGAATAGGGGGGCTTCTGAAGTCACTGAACTGTCCCCTCATCTCTACTCTGGCTGCCTTGGTTCAGCTTTTCTCCTTGCAGAAGATGCTTTCTTTCTGTTGATGAGTCCTCCTCTGCTGGACCAGGCGTTTTTATTCTTGTTGTGGCATCCCTGCACTTCACAGGGCACCTGGAGCTTGTTCCTGTGCCCCTGAAGTACCCATCCATGAATGATCAGATCAGAGCAAACCACTCTGCCAGGAATCAGCAGAGGGGAGAGTCACATCTCCCTCACCTTTGGGTTTAGACCTGTGCATTCCAGTGTGGTCCTCCGTGGCATATGTGCCCATTCGTGTTTAAATAAATGAAAAATTCATAACCTCCTCACAAGAGCCATACTATAAGTTCCCAGTTGCCAAATGTCTACTCTTAAGAGAGCATCTCCATTCTCCCTGAATCACCTGGGAAGCAGCTGCTGTGAGTCTGGCCCAGATTCTGTTCACTGCACTCACCTGACTCAGTGCATGTGCATCAAGGCTGGAATCTTGGGTTCTCAGACTGGAGGTAAGAGATGCTCTGAGCCAGTGTCGGTGAACAGTTGAAAGGGATTGTTCGGGTTCTCTGTCTCACCTGAAGGCTCCCAACTGTGAGCAGGGCCTTCCTAACGGCCCCTGAGTTCACAGAGCCCAGGGAGAATCACCGTGGACTGAGCAGTAGTGCCGATGTTTGTGACTCTGTACTTGGGCTCATGGGCACCACCTCTGGATCCATCCAGGGGGAAATAGACTGGTCAGGTAGGGACCGACACTCCAGGGTTGACCAGTGAGGAGGGTTCTTGAGGATTGGGTGACATTTGTTTTGGAGCCTAGGATGGGATCAGTGAAGTGACTAAATATGAAAGGAAATAGGTGTAGAAGTGTGATTTGGTTTATGTATCTTAATGAGAAAGTTGTAAGAGTTTTGTTCTCATGAGCTTTGTGTGAGTTGTGGTGTCACCATCATTTCTTGCTCTGGTGTTTAAAGATTACATTTTGCAAGGACCAGATCATTCCTGCCTTTGCCACAGCGAGCACCAGAGCCCTGGGTTTGATGAGGCAGCGTTTTGTTGTGAATGGAGATGACAGGATGAGTGTGCAGGTGTAACGTTGAGTGTCAGGGGGGACACAGCCCCTCACAGGTGCTACGTGATCCTGACGACAAAGTCCTTCATACATGTGCCAGGAGCTGAAAGGAGCCCACTCTCTTTCTCTACACTCTCGGGACCTGCAACGGCACCTTCCCGTCCTGTCCTCAGCGTCTGCTGCTGCTCTAAGGGTGCTCCCTGGGTGGGATGACACAGGGAGTCCTTCCTCTGGGATTCCTGCGTGTGGCCGGCATCCTGGAGTCCTCAGGGTGGAACACTTGACTGAGCACAGTTTTGGCCTCCACTCCTCACCCAATCCCATCCAATCCCAAATCCGTGGGCTTTGAATGAAACCTACATTGGCTTTCATTGGAGAGGCCCGAGTCCAGCTGTGGCTCAAGGCCCTCTGTGGCTGGCAGGAATCCTCGGGGATATGTGTGGAGGGGCTGCTGTGTTGCTGTAGGCAGTGGCTCTCGCCCTCCCTGTAGCCTGGTCCCTGGAATCCACTGGGCCCAGGGCAGAGCCTCTGGGCAGCCACCACAGGGGTCACTTGTTTTGTGACACCCTCCTCTCTGGCCCAACAGCCTCGTCCTGCTCCCCACACTCCAGTCAGGCCCAGCTTTTTCTGTGTGTCAGGCCTGCCAGGTGCCCTCCCACCTAGTCTTCCCACAGCTCAGGCAAACCCTGGGAGGCCCCCTCATTTCTGTGCTGACAACTGCTGGCCTCACCTGCAGATTAAAGCAACTGGGACAAGAGGCTTTATCTTGAATTCTGTTCCATTGTTTCCAAATACTCAGAAGCTGGTGGGATTCGTTTGACGACTGAATATTTTCCAAGTCTCTAAGGTCATTCCAGGCGTAGAACAGTCACTGTATCTGTGACGTCATTCATCATCAGCTCCCACAGCCCCCAACACAACCGCAGGCCTGTGGACATCGGTCATGATCACCTCCCACGGGCCCCAGCACAACCCCAGGACTGACTGAATCTGTGGCATTGGCCATCATTGCCTCCCACAGCCCCCAACACAACCCAGGCCTGGGCAGGTGCTGCCGACCCAGGGTGCGATCTGTGTGTTGACTGGAGGCTGGCAGCGCAGCCTTGGCCTTCTTTCCGATGTTCTACTGGAGAACAGTAGGACTGGTGGAGGTCCACAAGGAGGAAGGAAATGGGATTCATGAGGGAACAGAAGCAGGCCCTACAGGAGGAGGAGGGAGGGATTCCACGTCGTGCACAACGTTGTGAAGGGGGCGGCCGCCTCTTGGAGGAACAGAATGACACGGTTCCCCTCCCTTGGCTGTTACGGAATGTGAGGGCTGGGAAAGTGTGTGGGAAGTCGGAGGTCCCTTCCTCGTAGCACAGAGGAAATGATACGGACTGTGGAGAAGTCTCCAGAAATGGGCACATCAGAGGCTCTGGGGTTGGCTCCACAGCCCCGGGACAGCAGAGTCTGAGGGGTTCTCTCGACAATAACTCTCCCCTTTCCTTCTTACGGCCGCCCCCATCACCGCTTCTCCTCCGGACACTCTGATGCTTGCTTCCCAGAACTGGAAGACTCCACCATTACAGGCCACCAGGAGGTAATTGATCTCCTCTTATATGCTCTCTCTTTTATCCTCTTTCTGACTCATGAGCTCCTTTCTTAGCTCTGGTCCTTTTCCTCTTTCCTCTCTTGTGATTGTTCTGAAGGACCTGGTCTCATCCCACAGTTGAGGTCCTCGGGTCTTCAGTGTCGATAAAACCCCTCCCCAACCCTCCTGCCCACTACCTTGGCGTTGCCCTGTTTACCGGCCCCCAGGCTGCAGCTTTGAATCTTGCTGAACAACCCTTCAGGGTCCAGGGAGGGGCTGGGCTGGGGTCAGATGAGCTGGACCCCACCATGCTGGAGGGACTCCCAGTGACATCTGGGTCTGCTCTGGGCACCCCCTGCCCAGATAGGACTTTTCCTGCACTGGCGTCTCTGGACATATACAACTGTTCTCCTTCTCACAGATGTCAGCAAGTTCCTCCTCTGCACCTGCAGAAGCAGCAACAGAAAAGACAAAAGTGGAAGAGAAAGAGTGAGTGTGTGGCGGGCAGAATGATGAGGGAAGCACACACGTGCCCGTGTTCTTCATGGCTACGCTCACTTTCTTGTTGTCCCATCAGGAAAACCAGGAAGAAAACCAGGAAGCCCAGGAAGAAAACCTGGCGGAATGTCCTGAGCCGTTGGGACATTTTTAATATATTTTAGAGACCTCTGAAGGTAAGTGAGGGATGCCCTGAGAACATCCTCCAGGAAACAGACACCCACTCCAGAGCAGCCCCTGAGCCTGCTGGGCTGAGCCCTCCACAGGCTGCTTAGTGAGGGAGACACTGAGGTGCTGGTCGGGCCACCGTGTGCAGGATACCAGGGGCTGTGCACTGTGTTATTTGCTGCAGTGACACTTCAGCTCACCAGCGTCTCATTTGGGGGGACCCAGCTCTGTCCGCCCAGCCCCTTGAGGCCAACAGGGAGTATCACTAGTTCATCCTGAGGAGAACTAGGGTTGACCATGAATCGCCCCCAGTTCAGGCCTCCTGGGAAAGGTGTGAAAAGGATGGAGGTACCCCCAGGCTCCTTGTCACACGAGCACGCAGCCCACGCGGCCCAGTATTGCCCAGTATTGAGGCCAGCGGGCACTCAGTAGGTCCTGGCATCGAGCAGGGGACACGGCAGGATCCAAGAAGCACTGAAATGTGCCCAGTCCTAGGGGTCCTTCAGCCTCTGTGGGGGCCTGGGGACCTGGGGTGACCTCATGGCCCCATTTTTCAAGATGAGGTTGGAGGCTTCTGTATGTAGAGAGCACTGGCTTGGGCGTCAGTGGTTCTGTATCTGTGCCAAATGCCAACAAAACAAACCCCTGAAGACATTTCAGGGCCATGCTCACTTGGGAGGGGTTGAGGGCATGATTCAGGGAGCCTCTGTTTTTTAAATCTATTTTCCAATCTTGAAATCAGGCACACATATAAACGTGTGTTTGTGTGTATCTATACACTGTTTTTCACTCTTTCAAATGTATGTCTTCTGTAACCCTATTATTATAGAATATACTAAAGTGAGAAATTTGTCTTACCAAAGCGTAATTTTAAAAATTACAATACAAAGACAGGTCTGGTGGGGATGTTAGAAAGACCAGGTCTTACTAGGCAATAACAATGACGTGCTCCAGGCAGCTGTGCATATTCAATGTGCAGCTCTTCTGTCTGGATGGCACAGAGGATCTGGGTGGCAAGGCAGGGTCACCACCCCCACCCTGTGTCATGAGACCTCCTACTCCCCTTAGGGCCCAGGGCTCTGCCTGTTGATCCTGGAATCCTCAAAATTCCCCCGTTTCTCTGTGTCTGTTTTACTCTCCAGGGAACCAGCCCCCTGAAGGTGCCTGTGTGAGCGCCCAGGTTCAGTTCTTCCTCCATGACACTTACAGACACTGTCTGTGGACAGATAACCCCTCAGCAGAGAGCAGCACACAGGCCTCAGTGCCTTGGCATCTGAGTAGACCTGACTGTGGGGAGCTCAGGGGCCCAAGGTCACCTTCCAGGGCCCGAGGAGCTCTCTGAGACCTGCACGACCCCAGGGAGCCCCTCCTCCCTCCGCCTCTGTGCCTCCCCAGTGACCCTTGCACCTCTGTCTGTGTTGCAGATTCCACGAACACCAGGAAGGGGCCTGATGTGGGGATGTCAACTTGGCTCAGACTTGATGTGGATCGTGATTGTTTCAGGAACTGTGTTACTCCAAAAACTTTTATAATCTTTGCTTAATTTGTTCTTAAATATTTTCCTGGCTGGGCACGGTGGCTCGTGCCTGTAATCCCAGCACTTTGGGAGGCCGAGGCGGGTGGATCACCTAGGGTCAGGAGTTCGAGGCCAGCCTGGCCAAGGTGAAACCCCGTCTCTACTAAAAACACAAAAATTAGCTGGGCATGCTGGCGGGCGCGTGTAATCCCAGCTACTGGAGAGGCTGAGGCAGGAGAATCGCTTGAACCTGGGAGGCGGAGGTTGCAGTGAGCCGACCGAGATCATGCCACTGCACTCCAGGCTGGAGACAAAAAAAAAAAAAAAAATTCTGACTTTAACATCTGTTTTTTAGAGGGCAAAAATTGTTCTTTTGTTGTTTCTATTTTACATTTTTTTCCTGAAGTTATATTCCAATTGTTTTCATTCTTTCTGAAGTTTTGTTCACTCAGTTTTGAGTTTTTGTAATTTTGATAGACGACTTTTGTGCTTTCATTTTCTTAATTACTTTTACCTCATTTTTAAAACAAATCCATAGTACGGTAAGTTACATCAAGATGGAGTATTTTTGTTTTGTAGTGGTTGATATTCTGGATGTATTTTACATATATAAGTGTTAATGGCCTGGTGCAGTGGCTACCGCCTGTGATCTCAGCAGTTTGGAAGACCAAGGTAGGAGGATTGCTTGATCCCAGGAGTTTAAGACCAGCCTGGGCAACATAGTGAGACCTCATCCCTACAAATAAAACTTTTTTTAATTAGCTGGGCATGGTGGCATCTGTCTGTAGTCCCAGCTACTTGGGAGGCTGAGGCAAGAGGATTGCTCAAGCCCAGGAGGTTGAGGCTGCAGTAAGCCATGACTGCACTCCAACCTGGTGACAGAGCGAGACCCTGTCTTAAAAAAAAAAAAAAAAAAAAAAAAAGTTTATTAATATCAGTTAGAAATCTAGTTGTTTATTGCAGAACTAAACCAGTTTATAGCAGACATGAGCACTGGGAGGGAAATGTTACGTTTTCACTCCAGGCCTTGAATCCTTAACCAGCAGCTGTGTGTCCTTCAGGGTTCTGTGGTTCCTGGTCCCAGAGAAATCACTCGCTCCAATGTAACGAGTGAAGAGTTCTTTAGGTGATGGCCACTGGGCCCAGCTTTGCTGTTGTCTTTGCTGTCTCATAAGCCTCGTGTTGCTCACGTTCAGTTGTGTGTGAGTGCACTGACTGTACCATGAGCTTCTCCAAGCACGTGCAAGCAATTTGAGAGGATGTTTTATCGGGTGGGTCAGGTGAGGGAGTTAACATGGGGGCAAGAAGGAAAGTTATTAATTCACGTGAAACTACCAGCCCTTCATCACCTAACTTGTGATTTACAGACACTGAGCACACTGCAGGTTGAGAAGGTGCTTGGTCCTTTTTGTAGCCTTACCCTGTGCTCTTTAGAGCTGTGAGTGTGCTGCTTTTTCTCACCATTTTGTTTCTTGTAGATTGTTGTCCTTGATACTGGAAAACATTTTGAAGACAAGACTCTAGACTCTGAACAGTGGCCTATGCCACACTAGTTTATTGGAAAATGAGAAACTTACATTACTGACAAGGTTGGAAGAATTTTCTGTCCTGCAGTGGCCTGTGTTTCCCTGGTCTTTACCTTGCCACTCTGCTTTATTCTCTTTTTGTGTGGCAGTCGTTATGATGCCAACTTTTGGGGTTTCTTTGTCCTCCTCTTTTCTTCCTACCTGCCAGCATTCAAATGGCCACTTCTATTAGGTGATGGAATTCAGGAATGTATTTCTGTATATTAATCCTGATACGGTTTCACTCATCCCTCTGTTTAACATTTAGGGTACAAAGTAGTCACCGGGAGGTGCCACTCAGTATACAGCACTGTGTTTAGAAATTGAGGGAGCCATGAAATATTGAGCCTCTGCTCTCTGAGACCTCAGCCAGGTGCAAAGAAGAGATGCAGAACCGCATTTCAGGTTGTGTTATGTACACCCAGCAGCACCAAAATGTGCCTGGGAATCACAGGGGTCAGAAATTTTGAGGCAGGTATGGCTGAGGCTTTATGAAAAAAGATGGGGTCTGTGCCAGGCCTCAGATGTGGGAGAAGGAGGATGTGTCAGGAAGCAGAAAGAGCGTCACCAAAGTGCTGCTGTGGGGCACGTGGGCCGTGTTTGGGGAACAGCAGCGGCTTTGTGTGTCAGGTTTGCCGCACCTGTGGGAGGCTGCGTTGGTAAATAAGCCGCAAGAAGTAGACTAGGGTCACTCAAATTAAAATTAAAAGTATGTATGGCTTTGAAGGCCAGCTGAGTGATATAAATAGAAACTATAAACAGTATCACATTTATTGAAGACAGCTTTTGCTGCCAAAGGAGTTTTTGAACTTTTTTGGATTGTGTAGTTGGTGGGTAAAGAATTATTGACCTAAATGTATCCGATCTTTGAGTGTTTTAATATGCTAGATTATTGGAGGTGAAATGGCTAAGTCAAAGGCGATGAGTGTTTTTGAGACTCTTAATGTTAATTGCAAAATGAACCTCTAAAAAGGCAGTGCCAGCTTAGACCATGGCTGAGAGCTCTTGTTTTATCTTGTCCTGCTGAGCTGGGTGTTACAACATTGAAACCTTCTGCAGTGTGTTCTTTCTCTCTCTGTCTCCTGCCTTCATCCCTTTCTTTCTTTTACTTCTTTTAGGATAGGCTCATCTGTACTTTTCTGATAGAGGTAACCATTTGTCACACCATTTTCCGTAGGGCCTGCTGCCTTCCCATTCATTGGTGACGGCACATTTATCCTACCCTAAGCTTTTGATAATGTGTCAGGATCTTTCTGTCCTGTCCTCTCAAAGAGGTTAAGTATTTTTTATAATGACTTATAACTGACTGAAGTTATAATAGTTTTCTAATGTCAAATATAAAAATAGGCTGGGTGCGGTGGCTCACGCCTGTAATCCCAGCACTTTGGGAGGCCAAGGCGGGTGGAACGCTTGAGTCCAGGAGTTTTGAGACCAGCCTGGACAACATGGGGAAACCCCATCTCTACAAAACAAAAACAAAACAAAAATTACCCGGCTGTGGTGTTGCAGGCATGTAGCCCCAGTTACTCAGGAGGCTGAGGTGGGAGGATGGCTTGAGCCTGGGAGGTGAAGATTGCAGTGAGCTGAGATCACACCATTGCACTTCAGTCTAGGCAACAGAATGACTCTGTCTCAAAAAAAAAATGTGTACACTTTATTGACTCATGTATGTCTGATCGGTATTTTTGAGTAGAAATTGTTTAGCCACTACTTTAAAGCTTGCTTTATTTTTTTCTGAATTTTATTGACTCATGTATGTCTTAGTCTTTTTTATTACAAATTATTTATTGTTTAGTCACTACCTTAGAGCCTGTTTTATTTTTTCTGAATTTTATTGACTCATTTAGGTCTTAGCCCTTTTTATTACAGACTATTTATTGTTTACTCACTACAGCCTGTTTTATTTTTTCTGAATTTTATTAAAGGATGATATTGATGATGAAATGTCTTATGATGAACATTTAGAGGTTTATTTTGAACAACTGGCAATTCCAGGAATGATGGAATAAAACATATGAAGTAGAAGGACTGGAACCTCCATAAAAAATACTTTGTTACCTACAAGTGATCCTAGTCAGGTATGTTACAGTCTTAATGGCTTTTCAGAAATTTGACAGAAAATTACTATTGATCTCATTGGATGTTTACATGAATTTTAAGCCTTTGGTTTTCTTTTAACTCTGTTTTTTACAGGTATGAATTGATAAGAAATACCTGCACCTTTCCTCCTTCCTATCTTTCCCTTGCCTACAGAAAACTGAAAAGTAAAACAGTGGACATCTACATATTCTTCATTCAGATTAACAAGTTGCTAGCATTTGCCACCTTTGCATTTTCTTTCTCTTTCTGTAAGTACTTTCTTCTCTGAATCATTTGAAAGTAAGTTGCAGAGAGCATGATGTTTTACCCCAACACTTCAGCATTTATCTCTTGCGAATAATGACGTATTTCTACATAATTACAATTCTACCATCTAACTATAATACAGTAATTTAATGTACAACCCATATTCAGATTTACCTAATTGTCTCCAAAATGTTCTTTATTTTTGGTTTACACCCACAGTTTAATGAAAGATTAACCTTGCCTTTGGTTGTCATGTCCCTCTCTTCTTTTACTTTGGAGTAGTTCTTTCAATACATGAAACATTTTGGAAAATCTAGGCTCTTTGTTTTGTAGAGTGACCCATAATCTGATATATCTGATGGTTTTCTTCTTCTCCTGACTAGAATAGATTGAGCATTTTGGCAAGAATACCGATTGAACAGTGTTCTCATGAGTGGATTCAGATTAAACAGAGAATAATGCCTAATCCAGATGAGGCAGTGTTGGATACTTATTGCCTCACACCGGGGGATGTTTGAGTCTGTCTGTCCCACGATTGATGAAGCTATGTTTTGTAATTTTGGTTGAGGTGGTGTCCACTGGACGTCTCCTTGTGAAGGGAGCTTTCTCCTTTGTTCTTAGTCATCTGTGGGATGAGACATCAAAGCACTGTGAGCGTTTTATTCCCCGGCAACCTTCATGAGCTGGTTTCAGTGTCATGAGCCTCTTGGAAACATTGGTTACACCCGTGGTTCCAATGGTGATTTTTCTCATTCCTTTTACATTGATTACCTGCCTCCTTCAATGAGGTAGATGTTGTCTGCTCCCCATGTTTTCCCCTTCAAAATGTTTAATTTTAATTTAAATGATTAATACGGCTAAGTTATTTCAACAGGCAAATGAAAACAGTAAAGTGTCAGTTTTATCCAGAAAATAACAGCGCTGGTTGCTCATGGCTCACACTCTACTGAAACGACTCAGGAAGAGCCTGAGGAAGGCCATGTTGTTTGTCTACCTGGGACTAGTAAGTATAGAAATAGGATTCCTTTGTTCTTAAAGTCTAGTTTTGACTTTACTTTTAAAATATAATTTCTTTGGTATGATGAAGCTCATGCCTGTAATCCTAGCATTTTGGGAGGCCAGAGAAGGAGAATTGCTTGAGCCCAGGAGTTTGAGACCATCCGAGGCATCATAGGGAGACCACACACACACACACACACACACACACACACACACACACACACCCCGGGAGTGGTGGCATGCAACTATGGTCCCAGCTACCTGGGATGCTGATGTTGAAGGATCATTTGGGCCCAGGAGGTGGAGGCTGCAGTGAACTGTGATTGTGCCACTGCACTCCAGCCTGGGTGACAGAGCAAGACCCTGTTTCACAAAAGAAGAAGAAGGAGACCATCTGTTAGTCTTCTTGATTTTTGTAAAATGTGATATGTGATGGTTGATAAGCTTTATGCATATGTCAGTCTGTGGCCATTTAATTTTGAACTAAGGACTTGTTCTATTACAGCACAGTAATCATTTTACTAATTAGTGACTATTTGTCATTGAAAACAATACATTTAGTTTTAATACAGTTGAGTACTCACATATTTCTGGGGAAACTTGGTCAGGACATTTCAACTGAGAATTGTCAGGCACTTTCTCACTGATAAGCATGCTGCTCGGTGGTGCAGCTCACGTGCAGACGACTCCCTTCATGTAATTTAGTAGGAAAATAACAGAAATACTTGTATATAAAGTAAAGCAAAATTCTGGTTATTGAATCACAGCACCTACTGAAGGAAGTTCTCAAGTTTTGATTGAGTTCTAAAAGTTTTTTGAAGATTGGAATTCTTCATATGTAAGTAAAAACAATTTCTGATGACCCATTTCTAGTCCATCTTCTAAAGAAGTATTTAATCTAGGCCGGGTGCAGTGGATCACACCTGTAATCCCAACACTTTGGGAGGCTGAGGCAGGTGGATCACGAGGTCAATAGATCAAAACCATCCTGGCCAACATGGTGAAACCCCGTCTCTACTAAAAACACAAAAATTAGCTGGGCATGGTGGCACATGTCTGTAGTCCCAGCCGCTTGGGAGGCTGAGGCAAGAGAATCACTTGAACCCGAGAGGTGGAGGTTGCAGTGATCCAAGATTGCACCACGGCACTCCAGTCTGGTGACAGAGCGAGACTCCAACTCAAAACAAAGACAAACAAACAAAGTATTTAATCTGAGCTGGGCATGATGGCTCACTCCTGTAATCTCAGCACTTTTGGAGACCAAGGCATGAGGGTTACTTGAAACCAGGAGTTGGACACTAGCCTAGGCAACAAAAGCAGGACCCCATCTCCAGAGAAAACTTAAAAATTAGCTGTGCAGGAGGCTGAGCTGGGAGGATCACTTGAGCTTAGGAGTTGGAGGTTACAGAAAGCTGTGATCATGCCACTGCACTCCAGGCTTGATGACAGACAAAACTAACAAAGTGTTTAATCCATAAGATGACCACATTTATAGGAGCCTCCTGGCAATCTTAGCCTGGAGCCATGAAGGAAGACAGCGTGTGAAGGCAAGTGCAGGCTGGCCTCTGGCCGCTGAGGGTCAGGACAGGATGTGGAGTGAACATCGGCATCAAACTTTATTGCTTGGATTGGAAAAAAAATTCCTATCTGTAGATCAGCCTTAAAATACATCCTTCCATAAAATATTATCTTTCCCATATTTTGAGGCCATGCTATTGGTGCTACCTGAGGGAACAGTATTGTGTCCTTGATTTGATGAGATCAGTAGCTTTCTTATCTTACTGAATGACATCCACAGAACTCAGGAACCCACAGAACTCAGAAACAGAAGCTACATATTAAGTGAATTTGTATCTTACTTGTTATAATATTACTGTGTATAAGAAATAGAGATGGTGGGCCGGGCACGGTTGCTTACACCTGTAATCCCAGCACTTTGGGAGGCTGAGGTGGGTGGATCACGAGGTCAGGAGATCGAAACCATCCTGGATAACATGGTGAAACCCTGTCTCTACTAAAAAAATACAAAAAATTGTATAAAAAAATACAAGAACTACAGGCACCTGTAGTTCAAGCTACTCGGGAGGCTGAGGCAGGAGAATGGCGTGAACCCGGGAGGCGGAGCTTGCAGTGAGCTGAGATCCGGCCGCTGCACTCCAGCCTGGGCGACAGATCAAGACTCTGTCTCAAAAAAAAAAAAAAAAAAAAAAAAGAAAGATGACCAGGTGCTGTGGCTCATGTCTGTAATCTCAGCACTTTGGAAGGCTGAGGCGGGCAGATCACAAGGTCAGGAGTTCGAGACCAGCCTGACCAACATGGTGAAACTCCGTCTCTACTAAAAAAATACAAAAATTAGCACGACCTGGTGGCATGCACCTGGAATCGCAGCTACTTGGGAGGCTGAGACAGGAGAATTGCTTGAACCTGGGAGGCAGAGGTTGCAATCAGCCAGATGGAACCACTGGACTCCAGCCTGGGTGACAGAGCAAGGCTCTGTCTCAGGAAAAAAAAAAAAAAAAAGGAAATAGAGGGTTTTCCCCCAACTGACGTCAGCTGGGGGGAGTTTCTGGTGCTTGGTGCTATCAGGTGTTGAAAGTGCTCCCTACCTAAAAAGGAAAAATCTCAAAAATGAAATTATCAAGGGAATTGTAGGTATCAGCTTTATATTTGTGTAAGTTATTATAGAGTTGGATTTTAAGAGTTTTGCCTGCTTCAGACTTCTCCCATTGTGTGTTTTTTTTTCTTTTGTGTATATCTTACTACCTATTATTTCATAAACATTATTCACCTATTAGAATCTGTCATTGTCCTCTGCTGCATTTCTTCAGTGGTCAGGACCATCTGTGGGTTCCCCACCATCCAGCATTTTCTTCTAAGACTGTTATAGTTTTACTAACTATGCTGTGAGGTTTGCATGTGGGTTACTTTTTTCTCACTCAGACCCACTTTTCCAGTATTTACTAAAAGAATTCTTATTTTTTTGCTTTATTCTGTACATCTCTGTTTTGCACATATTAGATTTAAAATTTTAAATTGTAAAGTATATGTAACATAAACTTTACCAGCTAATCATTTTAAAATGTACAGTTCAGTAATGTTAAGTACATTTTTCAGGGTTGTTCTGTGTTTTGGCTTCTTTGGACCACATTGAAAGAATTGTCCTGGACCACACATAAAATACACTAACACTAATGATAGCTAATGAGCTTCAAAAAGAAAAAAGCTCTATGCATACATCTCATATTTTGTTTTGACATGAGCTTTGGTGGACACATTTCAACCCTAGCAGTCAGATCTAAGATTCCCAGTTGAAAGGATTTCCCCACTTAGTACTTCGACTTAATCAACCCTGCTGCCTTCTGGCCTCCAAGGTTTCTGGTAAGGAACCTACTGATAGCCGGGCACGGTGGCTCACGCCTGTAATCCCAGGACTTTGGGAGGCTGAGGTGGGCGGATCACCTGAGGTCAGGAGTTCGAGACCAGCCTGGCCAACATGGTGAAACCTCATCTCTACTAAAATACAAAAGTTAGTGGGGCGTCATGGCAGGTGCCTGTAATCTCAGCTACTTGGGAGGCTGAGGCGGGAGAATTGCTTGAAACCAGGAGGCGGAGGTTGCAGTGAGCCAAGATTGGCCATTGAATTTCAGCCTGGCAACAGAGGGAGACTCTGTCTCAGAAAAGAAAAAAAAAAAAAGAAATCTAGTGATAATCTGACTGAGGAGCCTTTGTATGTGAGAAGTAGCTTCTCCCTTGTTTCATTCAAGATTCTTTGTCTTTTGATACTTTAATTATAATGTGTTGGGTGAGATACTTTGAATTGATCCTATTTTGAGTTTGTTGAGCTTCTTGGTTTTTGTGAAAGTAAGTTTTAATAGAGGCAGGGTCTCTTGGCTGGGCGCAGGGGCTCATGCCCATAATCCCAGCACTTTGGGAGGCCGAGGTGGGCGGATCATCTGAGGTCGGGCGGTTGAGACTAGCCTGACCAACATGGAGAAACCCCATCTCTACTAAAAATACAAAATTAGCCAGGCGTGGTGGCGGGTAACTGTAATCCCAGCTACTCGGGAGGCTGAGGCAAGAGAATCGCTTGAACCCGGGAGGCAGAGGCTGCAGTGAGCTGAGATTGTGCCCTCACAACAAGAGTGAAACTCCATCTCAAAAAAAAAAAAAAAAAAAAGACTGTCTCACTCAGTCACCCAGGCTGAAAGGGCTCAAGCAGTCCTTCCGCGTGAGCCTCCTGAGTAGCTGAGATTGTATGTGCACACCACCCTACCAGCTTTTCATCTTCACTAGGATTTTTTCATAGAGACAGAGTCTCACTGTGTTTCCCAGGCTGATCTTGAATTCCTGGCCTGTAACAACCCTTCCACCTTGGCCTCCCAGAGCACTGAATGTACAGGTGGGAGCCCCCATGCCAAGCCTTGGATATTTATAATGTCTCAATATTTTAAATCAAACTTGGGAAGTTTCTTAGATTTTCATTATTTCTTCAGATGTTCTTTTCTTCCCTCTGTCTGTTCTGTGATTCTTTTTTTTTTTTTTTTTTTTTTTTTTGAGACGGAGTCTTGCTCTGCCGCCCAGGCTGGAGTACAGTGGCCGGATCTCAGCTCACTGCAAGCTCCGCCTCCCGGGTTCACGCCATTCTCCTGCCTCAGCCTCCCGAGTAGCTGGGACTACAGGCGCCTGCCACCTCGCCCGGCTAGTTTTTTGTATTTTTAGTAGAGACGGGGTTTCACCGTGTTAGCCAGGATGGTCTCGATCTCCTGACCTCGTGATCCGCCCATCTCGGCCTCCCAAAGTGCTGGGATTACAGGCTTGAGCCACCGCGCCCGGCCTGTTCTGTGATTCTTATAAACTGATTTGGTCCACTTGATGCTGTCCCACAGGTCCCTTAAGCTCAGTTGATGTTCCTGCAACCATTTTCCTTCTGTTTCTGACACAGGATTATTTCAATTGTTTTGTCTTCAGATTTGCTAATTCTTTCTCTGCTTGGTCAAATCAATCCCTTCTAGTAATTTTTTTTTTTTTTTTTTTTTTTGATATGGAGTCTCACTCTGTAGCCCAGGCTGGAGTGCAGTGGCGCAATCTCTCTGCAACCTCCGCCTCCCAGGTTCAAGCGAATCTCCTGCCTCAGCTTCCCAAGTCACTGGGACTACAGGTGCCGCCACCACACCTGGCTAATTTTCGTATTTTTAGTAAGACACGAGGTTTCACCGTGTTGCCCAGGCTGGTCTTGATCTCCTGACCTCATGATCTGCCCACCTCGGCTTCCCAAAGTGCTGGGATTACAGGCGTGAGCTACCGTGCCTGGCCCCTTCTAGTAATTTTTTTTTTTTAATTTCAGGTATTTTAATTTTTAATTGCAAAATACTTTTTGATTTCTTTTTATAATTATCTCTTTATTGAGGTTCTTATTTTGCTCACAGGTAATTTTCCTTTAGTATCCATGTCTTTCTTTAGCTCTTTGGGCATCTTTAAGAGTTGTGGTTAAGTTTTTGTCTAATAAGTATGTCTAATATCTGAGTATCCTCAGGTATATTTTATATTCACTCACTTAGTTCCTCTGAATGGGCCATAGTTTCCAGTTTCTTTGTGTGCCTTGTGATTTGTTTTTGTTATAAACCGGATGTTTCAAACTTAATGTGATAACTCAGGAAGTCAGATTCTCCTTTTACTCCAGGTTTTCCTTGTTTTGAGACGGAGTCTTGCTCTCTCACCAAAGCTGGAATGCAGTGGTGCAATCTTGGCAAGAATTCAGGATTGATTCTCTGGAGCCAAAGGAATTGTTGATAAATTCTGTGGAGGAAATGAGGGTTACTGGAGGGAGTGTTTATTAGAACTGTTTCACTAAGAGTCTGATTTTGACATACAGATGTAAGAAGTCACACTCAATTTTTTTTTTTTGGACTTAACTTTGGAAGTGAAACGTTATCTTGTTCAGTGTAGTGAATTTTTTTAAAATAAAAAAACTTAGGAGAGGTGGATCTTCCTTTCTGGATTGTTCAGGACTTTTGAGAGTATGACTGAAGTTGAAGAGTAACTGACTTATTTATTAAACAGAGGAACAAGACTGAATCATGGAAAAATGATCTGTTATTCAGAAGTTTTATTTTGGTATAAGTTACAAAGTTTTATTTGCATTCACATTTCTGGATCTAGGGAAGACTAATAAAAAGCTGAGTGTATTTCCTGAGTTGAAATTGTAGGTGTGTCTTGTGACAGTTTGTAAGAAAGAGAAGTGGAGTCTCCTCTGCTTCAGCAAAGCTGCTTGAACACGAACCTTCCTGAAACTTTCATGCACGTTGTGGGAGCGTCCCTGATCGTCACACGGATTTTCAAGGATGTGTCTCTTCTGTAAAATAAAGTGCTGTTATGCTGTAAGTTTCAGGAGGCAGGAGTTTTTCTCTTTTGCTTATTAATATGTCACTGGTGGTTAAACAGTATGTAACACAGAGTAGGTGTTCAGTAATAATGAAAAAATAAAATGTCATTTCTGTGTTGTTTTAATTTGGATTTATTAGTGAGGGCAACATATTTGACTATTAGTTCTGATGATTAAAAGCTAGTGAGCATTAAGGAAAGAAAAGGTTCTGCGTGGACTCTGAAGGTCGTCTCTATCAATTTGAGGTTGAATGGGAAGAATAGTTTTGTTGACGTCCTTTAGCTGTGTTATGTGTTATGAGTACTTTTTTTTTTTACTCAGGCAAAAGAAAATGTGTGTGTGTTAAATACAGTCAGCCCCCTTTATCTGTGGGTCCTGCATTCTCACTTTCTGCCAACTTCAGATCAAAAATACTCCAGAAAAAAAGGATGGTTGCATCTGTACTGAACATGTACAAGCTTTTTTTCTTGCCATTATTCTTTATGCAATAAAGTATAACAACCATTTATGTAGCATTTCCATTGTATTAGGTATTGTGAGTAATCTAGAGGTCATTTGAAGGATATTGGAGGGTGCGTCCAGGCTGAAGGCAAGTACTGTGGCATTTTATGTCAGGGACACCTACAGATTTTTGTGTCCAGCCATGGATCCTGTACAGTTTAACATTTCCACACGCTGAGGGTGTGATGGGTCTGGGTTGGGTTGGTCCACCATGTTTGAGGAAGTGTGCCCATCATGATTGTAGACCCTTGCTGTAAACTTTGGATATGTCTATTTTGATATTTAAAACATTTTCAGATTAAGTCTGAAAATGCCAATATATTAATATTTTAAAATGGAATTGAGAAGTCATTATTACAATAATAGAATTCATTATTAGAACTTTCTAATAGTAGAAAGGAAGTCTATTTATTTTATAAAATTGTCAGTTCATCTTAAGATCTAATAGTCTTTTGCAATTAACAGCAACTTAATTCAGACTACCTCAAAAGAAGAATTTAACATTGATTTTTGTAGAAAAAAAGCAATTTTAAAGTAGCCTGGGAAAACTTAGGTAAGTTTTCCTTAATCCTGACTCTTAATTTGTGGCTAGAAGTGGCAATGATATGAACATAAGTTGTGCTATTTATTAATTTATTGCTTTTCATAAATCAGCCCCTTTTATGTAATTAGGTAAAAAGAGAAAAATACATTCTTGATTTTGGTGACTAGAGTTGTGGACGCCGGAAAGCTCTGCCACTAAGATTGATGAACCAGACGCATGTCACTGGCCAGTCACAGATTCTTAATGCCGTAAGTATGAACATACAGTTAAAAAAAAAATCTGTTGATAGAATACATCGTCTTATGAAATGAAAAGATTTGGTTAAGGAGTTTTTGAACAAATTTCACATTACACTACTGGCTTTACTAAATCTGAGTCTTGTATTTCTGAACAGGGCACCATGGCCTGGCACTGTCACGTTTTCCAGGGAACCTGCCCGAGCTCCTGCAGAAGCTGCTCCTCCGGCCGATGGAGTCCCTTAGCTGGTAGGCCCTTCTTTAGTCACCACAGGATGCCTGCTGTTCATGAACAGGAAGGAGAGGATGGGCTTTGAATAAAACACAGGTAACTAAGTTTCCCAACTGCTTTTCTTTGATTAAGATTTCAGTCTTGGCCGGGCGCGGTGGCTCAAGCCTGTAATCCCAGCACTTTGGGAGGCCGAGACGGGTGGATCACGAGGTCAGGAGATCGAGACCATCCTGGCTAACACGGTGAAACCCCGTCTCCACTAAAAAAAATACAGAAAACTAGCCGGGCGAAGTGGCGGCGCCTGTAGTCCCAGCTACTCGGGAGGCTGAGGCCGGAGAATGGCGTGAACCTGGGAGGCGGAGCTTGCAGTGAGCTGAGACCCGGCCACTGCACTCCAGCCTGGGTGACAGAGCAAGACTCCGTCTCAAAAAAAAAAAAAAAAAAAAGATTTCAGTCTTGGCTGGGCATGGTGGCTCACGCCTCTAATCTCAGTATTTTGGGAGGCCGAAGTGGGCAGATCACGAAGTCAGGAGATTGAGACCATCCCTGGCCAACATGGAGAAACCCTGTCTCTACTGAAAAAATACAAAATTAGCCGGGCGTGGTGGCGCATGCCTGTAACCCAGCTACTCGGGAGGCTGAGGTAGGAGAATCACTTGAACCCAAGAGGTGGAGGTTGCGGTGCGTGGAGATCACGCCATTGCAATCCAGCCTGAGCAACAAGAGCAAAACTCCTTCTCAAAAAAAAAAAAAAACCAACTCCTCCGAGTTGCACATGGCTTGTCCGCTCGTCCCTGCTTGGCCACAGACTGTGTGCTCAGTCTGCTCCTAGGACCTTACGCAAGTGTCTGGCCTGCATCAGTGTGAATGCTTGTTCTTGGAATGCTTGCCCACAGCTCCCCTGGGTTGACTTCTTTTGGGAAGCTCTCGAGTAGCTGGGATTACAGGCATGCGCCACCACGCCCGGCTAATTTTCTGTATTTTTAGTAGAGACGGAGTTTCTCCATGATTTTCATTTTTTAAATGCTTGAGGTTTGTTTTGTGGGCTAAAATGTGGTCTATCCTGGAGAATGTTTTGTGAGCTGATGAGAAGAACGCAGGTTCTGAAGTTGGTGGGTGAAATGTTCTGTAATTACCTGTCAGGTCCCTCTGACTTCTATTTTGGTGTGTAAGTCTGGTCTTCGTTGCTTTTCTGCCTACAGGGTGTGTCTGTTGCTAAAAGTGGGAGTCCCCAGCTATTGTTGCCTGTCTCTGTTTTTCGATGACTCTTACTTTAATAACTGGGGCTCCTGCCTCAGCTGTGTTTACATTGACAACTGTTCCACCCTCTTGCTGAATTGATCCCTTTATCATTTTATAATGACCTTTATTTTCTATTTTTGTGCTTTGTAGACTTAAAGCCCATTTTGTGTGACAAGCATAGCAGTGGTGATTCCTTTCCTTTCTGATCTTCACCGAACCTCGCTTCTTCACACTCACCGAAATGTCTACTTAGAGCCACGGCACCTCTTTGAATTTTCACATCTACCGTATGGTGATGGTAGATTTCCTTTTCATCTGTACTCTGAAGGAATCCGAAACAGGCATTTTTACAAGTCTAGGAAGGAAACAAAAATCTATGTGTCAAAAGAATGAACATAGAAAATAACATGTCCTGGTTAACAAAAGTTCTCGTTGTAAAGTGTTATCCACAAAATATGGAATTTTATGTGCCATAAATGAAGTTGTCTTGATTTGTCTAAAACTACTTGTAAAAATTACATGTTACTTTAATAAAGGTATTTTTGAGAATTTGGTGACTTCTTATTTTCTAGACCTCTTTAATTTCATATTAAATTCCAGCATATTTTGTTTTTGTATTTGGCTTTCACATCATAAATTAGTTTATAATTAAACATTTTGAATGGAGCTAATGGATTGTGTGGTTGTCTAAATGTTAAGAGTCTGAAGACCTCAAGTGGGCAGGAGCTGGACAGGGGGAGGATCACGGTGCAGGCAGGACCAGGGTGCAGTGTGGCTGGGCTGCAGTAGGAGCGGGGTGCTGGTGGGGCAGGGGTGGGGGTAGGTGTGGGGGGCGTCAGAGCACGGTGCTCCTAGGAGTGGGGTGCTGGTGGGGTGGGGCACAGTAGGAGCAGGGTGTGGGTAGGAGCAGGCTGTGGATAATACTGAGGTGCTGGCACGGCAGGGCGTGGGTAGGAGCAGAGGGCGTATTGGGCTTCTGGCGAGGCGCGCGTGGGTAGGATGGGGTGCTGCAGGACGGGTAGCAGTTGGGTGTTGGCGGGGCGGGGCGTGGTTAGGACCGGGACACGGGTGGGTGGAGAGTGACGGCAGGGCAGGGCGTTGGTAGGAGCGGGGTGCCGGTAGGAGTAGGGTACAGGACGCGGTTAGGAGCAGGGTGCTGGCGGCGCAGGGCACGGGTAGAAGCGAGGTGGGGACGGAGCAGGATGCTGATGGGGCGGGGCGGGGTGCTGGTGGGGAGAAGCGCGGGTAGGATGGGGTGCTGCAGGATGGATAGCAGTTGGGTGTTGGCGGGGTAGGGTACGGGTAGGATGTGGTGCTGCCGGGCAGGGCAGCAGGTAGGAGAAAGGTCCAGGTAGGTGCCAGGTGCTGCAGGGTCGGACCCAGGTAGAAGCGGGGTGCAGTAGGAGAAGGGTGGCAGCTGGGCCAGGCCCAGGAGGGGGCAAAGTGTGGGTAGGAGCAGGGTGCTGGCGGGGCAGGGCACAGTTAGGACGATGGCACAGGTGGGTAGAGGGTGATGGCAGGGCATTGGTAGGAGGCGGGTACAGTAGGAGTAGGGTGCTGGCGGCGCAGGGCACGAGTAGAAGTGGGGTGCGAGTGGAGCAGGATGCTGATGGGGTGGGGTGCTGGCGGGGAGAAGCATGGATAGGTGCAAGGTGAAGGTAGGATCGGGGTGCTGGAGAGTGGGACAGGGTGTGGGAGGGGCAGGGTGATTGTGGGGTGGGGCCACAGGTATGATGTGCTGAGAGCCCGATGTGGGTGGAGCAGCGTGTGGGTAGGAGCAGGGTGCTGGTGGGGCGGGACACCCAGGTTAGGACCCAGGTGCGGGTAGGTGGAGGGCAGGTGGAGGGCGATGGCAGGGCAGGGCGTTGGTAGGAGCAGGGTGCCAGTAGCATGTCCAGAATTGGTGGGTTCTTGGTCTCGCTGACTTCCAGAATGAAGCTGCAGACCCTCACGGTGAGTGTTACAATTCTTAAACATGGTGTGTCAGGAGTTTGTCCTTCAGATGTTCAGATGTATCTGGAGTTTCTTCCTTCTGGTGGGTTCCTGCTGTGGACCCTGGAGGTGAGTGTTACAGCTCTTAAAGGCTGCACATCTGGACTTTTTCCTTCCTTCCAGTGGGTTAGGGGTCTTGCTGACCTCAGGAGTGAAGCTGCAGACCTTCGAGGTGTTACAGCTCATAAAGGTGGCACAGGCCCAGAGAGTAAACAGCAACAAGATTTATTGCAAACAGCAAAAGAACAAAGCAACCACGGGTGGGAAACGGACCCCAACGAGTTGCGGCTGTTGGGGCGGGCAGCCTGCTTTTATTCTTATCTGACCCCACCCACATACTGCTGATTGGTCCGTTTTACAGAGCTCTGATTGGTCCGTCTTGACAGAGAGCTGATTGGTCCGTTTTACAGAGCTCTGATTGGTCCGTCTTGACAGAGTGCTGATTGGTCCGTTTTACAGAGATCTGATTGGTCCGTCTTGACAGAGTGCTGATTGGTGCGTTCACAAACCTTTAGCTGGACAGAAAAGTTCTCCGGGTCCCCACCTGACCCAGAAGCCGAGCCGGCTCCACCTCTTAATAGCAGTCGGCCCGGACTTTGCGCCACCCAGCCCGGACTTTGCGCCACCCAGCCCGGGGACTCCGGCGGCCCAGAGGTAGCTCCTCCCTCCATCAAGCCCAGCAGGCCACAGCGAGGGCCCGGCCCACAGAGCCCGCGCCCACCGGAACCCGCCCCGGCCCGTGGGCCCCACGCGCAGCCTGGCCTCCCGCCCGCGCCTCTCCCTCCACACCTCCCCGCGAGCAGAGGGAGCCGGCTCTGGCCCTGGCCAGCCCCAGAGAGGGGCCCTCGCAGCGCAGCTGCGGGTTAAAGGGCTCCTGGAGCGCGGCTAGAGCAGACGCCGAGGCGGAGGAGGTGCCGAGAGTGAGCGAGGGCTGCTAGCACGTTGTCACCTCTCGGTAGGAACAGGGTGCAGGAGGCGGGTTGGTTCGGAACCTGATGCTGGAAAGGCCACCAGTAGTCTGGGTCCCAGCACCTCTGCAGGCGCAGCCGCTCGTTTCACCTGGTGCGCCATCTTGCAGTTCTTGAATTTGCTCCTTTTGGCTGCACAGAGAGGGCAAGGAAGCCGCGCAAGAATGCAAGGTCGGAATGGCGGGGGTGCGACCAAGGGGACTGGGAGAACCGCCCTTCCTCCCCAGGTTCCCCAGGCAGAACCCACCACCCCCCACCCCCGCGGTTTTTCAGAGGCCCCACTGGGCCTCTGCGGAAGGGGTGGGGGCAGGGCAGAGACAAGAGGAGGGAAAGAGCTGGGCAGGGAAGGGGGCCAAGAGAGCCTCTCTCAACATCCGGGTTAGTTGATAGACTAGGGGTCCTGCAGGGCTAGCCACGAAGAAATGTAACCATGTGTGGAAAAACAAGAATTGGGGAGGGGTGAGGAAGAGAAGTTGGTTACCAGGCAGCAGGTGGTGCCTTAGGCAATCATAGGGGCTGAGGGGCTGGCTTCTCATTGTCAGACCCTGGGCTGGTAAGTTTCAGGGAACTCAGATGAAACAAATGTAACTTCTTTTAAGACTAGCGGGATCAATTTCTCTGTTTATTCAAGGAAGCTGTATACATCGGGTCTATGGGAGAATTGGACACTTTCCAGCCTCATGCGGGGAGCTGTAAGGGTGGGTGTCCTTCCCCCCACTCTACACAGGGGCACTCTTAGGATGTGGGACTGGCAGCAGAGGAGAGCGAGCAGCAGAGAGCAACGGGAGCCCCAAAGAATCTAATTTCCCCCAAAGAAATGATGGCCACGAACATATTCACCTCAGCAGGAGAAGCCAGGGGGCCTACGCTGGGGAGTTGTGGGCTGAGGTTGGATGTGGGTTCTGGGCGTCTGTGGGGAAAGTCCTCTGTTCTCTCCCCATCCCTTAGCTGCCTCTTGAGGTCTGGCCTGCATCTATTCACAGAGGGATGGAGGAAGGGAAGCTCATGGGGCCTTGGGGTGGGAGGGGGCAGGAACTGGAGCCTGGGGCGCCCCTGGGCCAGCTGCCCCTGTCCCTGCTGTGTCTTGGTGGGGCTCGGGGCTGAATCTGTGATCTGCACATCACTCTGGAGATTTGAAGTCAAAGTGAAGTCGCCCTCGCAGGCAGGAGAGGGAGCTGCCAAGACGAGGCTAGCTCAGACTCAGTCAACCACTATGTCCAGAGTCGGCCAGCTGAGAGGGGGAGGTGGTTGGGGGGAGTAGGGGAGCGGGGGCACTCAGCCCAAGAGAGCTACCCTGAACCACAGGACCAGGTGCTGCCTGCCACCCACGCTTGCCGGGGTTGACAAAGCTGGAGTTGGCCACGGGGAGCTCCCCAGGGTGCAGACAGGTCCCATCTCTGGGACTAGCAGCTACCCAGGCTGCACACTCAGGCCTATGCCCAGGGAAGGGACCTGATAAGAAGAAAGAGGCTGGTGGCGAGGGGTGCGTGGAACTTTGGGGGGCAAACAAGCTCCTGTTGTTGTAACCGAGCGAGTTATAGAGAAACGCCACACTCTGAGACTAATTCAAGAGTCCTTTATTGCTGGTGACTGAGAGACTGCTAGAGCTCAAAATTCAGCCCTGAAGAAGGGGCTAGATTTTTTATATCTTGGTCTAAATAGGAGAGGGGGAGTCTAAAGCAATTTTTACAGAAGCAGAACAGGCAAAAAGTTAAAAGATAGACGGTTACAGAAACAGTTACAGGAAAATAGTTCCAGGTTCAGGGGCTTAAACTGTCACAAAGAGACAAATGCAGGGGCTTTGGGTACCACCAAGCGAGCGCGTGTCCAGGGGCCGCTGGCACAGCTTGCCTCAGTATCTTATCAGTAAGCGCACTCCTGGGTGTGCCTGGAGTCTGCTTGCACTGGTTATGTCCTTAAGGGAGGGGACAAGGGGCTGCAAGCAAAGAAACCAAAATCGAGTCTGTCCGGCTCTCTCAGCTGAGAGAGTCAATCAGGTTAAAACAAGGGAGGGCATCACATTCCCATTCGTGTTTTTGGGGAATCAGATCATTGATTCCTCGGTTATAACAAGGGGGTTATATTGGGTTCTAAGGTACACAAGTTTGACAAAAGCTATGCGCTGCTTTATGAAGTTAAGCAACCAATTTAATAGACAAGGCCTGAAGACGAACCTTAACAAGAGGAGGAGAAGGGCTCTCGCCAACCCGGTAATTAGTTAGCCAGGGATTCCAGTTAAACATGCTTTGGTACCAGGGGGTGTTACTCTCCTGTTCCTGCTGGCATTTACCTAGATTTTCTCGAACTTTTTGAAGAGTATTTTTTATGACTTCAGATTGATTGGCATAGAAACAACTTTCTCCCAAAGCTGCATGTAACCCTCCTTGGGAGAAAAAGCAGAGCTCAGCCTCGGCGGTTTTGAAGAACTACTTCCGCTAGAGGCTCTACCTGGGCATGCAGTATATTTATGGCTGATTGGAGATTGCTTAAATCATCATCTACTTGTTGAGATAGGGACATTAGCCCAGTTTCTCCTTGAATCAGGGCAGTCGTGCCGATGGCTGCTGACCCAGCTATGCTAAGGCCGGCCACAAGGGGTACGAGGAGTGGGGCGACTCGGCAAAACCTGGGATGCAATTCAGGAGGAGCGATGAGGAGTTGTCCTTCTGACCCGCTGTACACGTAGACCTGGGGGAGTACATGAACCAACACACAGGAGAGGTCAGGGTTCAGTCCCACTGATGCAGTGAGTGAGACCTGAAGTGCCGGCCAACCAGGTATTGTTGGATGCTTGATAGGAGACTGAGGCATTTAAGGAAGTAAGCAGGGACTGATTCCAGGTAGCCTGAGAGGGAGAAGCAGATAAATTATACCCTGCTAGTTAGACAGGAGGCATTCCTGACACGTCTCCTAGTGTAAGGGCATGGGGGCACGTATGACAAGAAAGAATTTGTAGCATGGCTTCTACTCCTAATCCAACATAATATGGGGGTTTGGCCTTTAGGCACAACCAGCAATCTCGGGCTAGTTTAGGCTGGGTGAGATTCAGGAGGTGAGTGAGGAGCACTGTCCAGAGTGGACTTCAGGCTGCATGAGATTCAGGAGGTGAGGAGCACTGTCCAGAATGGACTTCAGGCTGGTGAGATTCAGGAGGTGAGTGAGGAGCACTGTCCAGAGTGGACTTCAGGCTGCATGAGATTCAGGAGGTGGGTGAGGAGCACTGTCCAGAGTGGACTTCAGGCTGGGTGAGATTCAGGAGGTGAGTGAGGAGCACTGTCCAGAATGGACTTCAGGCTGGTGAGATTCAGGAGGTGAGGAGCACTGTCCAGAGTGGACTTCAGGCTGAGTGAGATTCAGGAGGTGAGTGAGGAGCACTGTCCCGAATGGACTTCAGGCTGGGTGAGATTCAGGAGGTGAGTGAGGAGCACTGACCAGAATGGACTTCAGGCTGGTGAGATTCAGGAGGTGAGTGAGGAGCACTGTCCAGAGTGGACTTCAGGCTGGGTGAGATTCAGGAGGTGAGTGAGGAGCACTGTCCAGAGTGGACTTCAGGCTGGGTGAGATTCAGGAGGTGAGTGAGGAGTACTGTCCAGAGTGGACTTCAGGCTGCATGAGATTCAGGAGGTGAGTGAGGAGCACTGTCCAGAGTGGACTTCAGGCTGGGTTGGAGCTGTTGTCGTTGCAGCTGAGGTCTAGGAAGCAGGAACGATGGTGGGACAGTTAAATCGACCTGTCTGGGTGTTTTTGGAACACAGGGTCACCAAATCAGTTAAAGGTCCGATTGGCTTAGGAGGGCTCCCTGGGACCAGGACCTTTTTCTGGATGGTGAACTTAGTTCCAACATCAAATCCCAGAATATAAAGTCTTAATCCCTGTGACATGCTGTAATACTATTGAGCTAAACTAGAATTACGGACAGTTACAGTAAGAGGATTGCAGTTTCCTATAGTACACGGTCTAGGACGGGAAGTGCGAGCTATGGAAAGGGCTGAGGGTAGGGTTGATCCTCCAGAGTAAGTGGGCAAGGTGACACACGTCCAGTGAGGGCAGAAAAACTGGTAAGAATCTCGGCAGCTAGAGTCAGGGTGATTTCCAGGACAAAGGTGAAAGCCAACGCTCTGGAGCCCTTTTCTGCACCCTTAGAGCTTCCACATCCAGTCCAGCTTCTGGTGTGTCCGAACCCTGCAGCAATGTCGGCGTTCCCCGCTCCCATGATCGGCAGATCGCGCTGTTCTTCGTGGGTACGGCAGGTTCTGGGAACAAAGCACATAAATCGACTACAAAAGAGACTTTCTTGGAGGTTCCCACTTTCCAGGTGGTGTTTGCAAAGACACGTACTGTTGTGAAGGAAGTGAGGAGAAAAGAGTAGGAAGGGGCAGAGGACGTAACAGGTGGAAACAGACAGAAGAGGTAAATGGAAAGAATTAATCTGATGGCTTCACTCAACTTAGGTGCAGTTTTAAGGGGCCCAGACTTGGGGACCCTTGTTTCTTGCTGGGCTTTGTTGGCCTTTTTGATGCGAGAGTGATGAATCCAAGCAGGAATGCCGTCCACCTTCAGAGCCATTGGCGTGGTGAGGATGATAGTGTGAGGTCCTTTCCAGGCAGGAGTGAGTCCTTCCTTCTGGAATTTTTTAACATATACCAGGTCACCCAGCTGGAAAGAGTGGCAGGGCCCCATCTGGTCAGGAACTAGATTGGGATGAGCTCCCTGGACAAGCGGCTGGATGATGTCTTGTACTTGTTGGAGAGACTGCAGGTACTGTAACAAATTAGCATGTGAGATTTCTGCTAAATGGGTATCCCTTGGCTTAGGCAAGATAGGCGGAGCCCTTCCATACATGATTTCAAAAGGTGAAAACCCAGCCCAGTAAGGGGTGTATCTTACTCTAAGGAGGGCTAAAGGAAGGAGCTTTACCTAATTCTCACCGGTCGCTAGGATTAATTTAGTAAGGGTACTTTTTAGGGTGCGGTTCATGCGTTCTACCTCTCCAGAGCTCTGGGGTCGATAGGCACAATGGAGTTTCCATCGAATGTTTAATGCCTTGTTAACCAACTGAGCTATGGACGAGGTGAAGGCAGGTCCATTATCAGACCTTATGGCAACAGGCAGTCCATGTCGAGGGATGGTTTCATTGAGCAACCGCTTAACTACCGTGGTGGCAGTTTCGTTTTTGGTGGCAAATGCCTCAGTCTATCCGGAAAAGGTGTCTACTAGCACCTGGACGTATTTATATCCTGCCCGGTGCAGTTTTATCTACGTAAAGTAAATTTCCTCCCTTTCTCCTGGCGAGCCTCCCCGGAGGCGGTGACCTGGGCTGGGCTTACCTTGCTTGGCGTTTACCTGAGCACAAGTCATACACCGGAGAGCTGCTTGGTTAAGTCGTGAAGGTGGGGGATCTTGAAATGGCTCCTTAGAAGCTGGGCCAATTTTACTCCTCCTTCCTGATTTTTACTGGCCTGAAGATCTGAAGCTTGTTTTTCTTCCTCAGGGGGGTATTCTGGGTGGTCTGGCAAGTCAGGTTGCGGAAAGGACACAGTGGGCAGCAGGGTTAAAGGCACGACCAGGAGCCGAGCTGCAGCGTCTGCTCTTTGGTTACCGCGGCCTCTTTGATGTCCTTTGCAGTGAATCACAGCCACCTGTTGAGGGAGCCAAACAGCTTCAAGCAGGGCCAGAATTGCTTCTTTGTTTTTGACAGTCTTTCCTGCTGAGGTGAGTAGCCCTCACTCTTGATAGATGGCTCCAAGTACATGTACAGCAGCGAAAGCATACCTGGTGTCAGTGTAGATGTTAATACGTGTGTCCTCACCCCATCGGAGGGCCTGAGTGAGGGCAACCAATTCAACTCTCTGTGCCGAGGTCCCTGCCGGCAGTGCCTGGGCCCACAGTATGTCTGTCTCCATAGTAATGTCTGCACCAGCCTTTTGTACTCCTTGTTCAAGGAAGCTGCTACTGTCTGTAAACACGGTGGCATCTGCCTGTTAGAGGAACATCTCGGAGATCAGGTCAGCCAGTTTACACAGTTTCTAACAGTTCTTGGCAGTCATGGACAGGTGTGGTAAGGTCTGGATCAGGGAGCAAGGTAGCTGGATTTAAACATCTTGTGGGAGAGAAAGTTAAACGAGGCTGATCTAACAGTACACTCTGATACTGTAGGATGTGCACATTCGACATCCGTTTGCCAGAAGCACTTCGTAGCAAAGTCTCTACTGCGTGAGGAGCCATAAGGGTTACATTCTAGCCCAGAGTGAGTTTATCAGCCTCCTGGACCAGGCTTGCTTTGCCGCTAGGGCTCGCAGACGACTTGGCCACCCGGAGGCCACAGGGTCCAGTCTCTTAGACAAATAGGCTGGCATTGCCATGGCCCTAAAGTCTGAGTGAGTACCCCTTTAGCGACTCCCTGGCTTTCATGAACAAAAAGGTGAAATGGTTTTGAGATATTTGGGAGGGCAAGAGCAGGTGCCTCAGTTAATGCTTTCTTTAGATTTTGAAAAGCCTGTTCTTGTCAGTCCAAACTAGCAGGCCATTCCTTCCAGTAGCAGTGTACATGGGCTTGGCAATTTCTGAGGACCCCGATATCTATAGGCAGCAGTATCCCACTGCCCCCAGGAATTCACGTACTTGTCTCAGTGGTGGAGTGGGGATTTGCAAGATGGCTTTGTTTTGAGCCCTAGTGAGTGCTCTTTTCCCCTCGTTTATCTCATACCTCAGGTAGGAAACACTGGGAAGACAAAGCTTGGCTGAGACCCGACACCCGAATTCCTGAAGGAGGTAAAGTAGGTCCCTAGTATGTTGCAGGTGGCTGTCAGTAGTTTCAGTAGCCAATAACAGGTCATCTACCTACTGGAGAAGCGTGCAGTTAGGGTGACTGGCTCGGACGGTATAGGATCCTGTTGGAGGGCTTCCCCAAAAAGCGTGGGGGAGTTTTTTAAACCCTGGGGCAACTGAGTCCAGGTTAATTGGGTGGTGTCTCCTGAGCCAGGATCTGTCCATTCAAAAGCAAAGACAGTTTGGCTTTTGGGGGCCAGAGGAATACCAAAGAAAGCATCCTTTAAGTCAAGGACAGTGTACACTGTATGTTCTGGTGGGAGCAGGCTGAGTAAATTGTAAGAGTTAGGGACAGTTGGATGGATGGTGACTGTCTGCTTGTTAACTTCCCGCAAGTCCTGTACAGGCCAGTAATCATTTGTTCTGGGTTTCAGGACCAGCAAAAGTGGGGTATTCCAGGCGGACTGACATGGTGTGAGTATACCAGCTTGTAATAGTCACTGAATGTGGGGATTGGTTCCCTCTCTAGCCCACTGAATCATAGGATTTTTTTTACCTGGACCAGCAAGGTGGTGGCCAGGAGTTCTACTACCACTGGCGGACGGTGCTTAGCCAGTCCCGGGGGGGTTGACTTGACCTAGAGTCAAGGAAGGAGAGTCTGTAAATCCAGTAGGAGAGGATTAGTTTTATTCTCCGGTGGCTGTGAGGGTGAAACTAAGATACTCCTCTGACAGAGGGGTGGTTAGCAGGAGCTGAGCAGTAGGGGGCATTGTGTCGCCTAACGTGAGGTGAGCTTGTTGGGCCAAGAAGGAGATGGAGCCTGTAACTTATGGAGCATGTCTCATCCGAGGAGGGAGGGGGAAGGGGCATTCTGGGACCACGAGGAATGAGTGGGTTACTGTTTTCTGTCCCAAACTCACCTCTCGTGAGTGGGTGACAGGATATTCCTCAATAGCTCCAGTAGCCCCTTGCACAGCCACCTTATTAGAGGCACTGCCCAAGGGTGTTTGCAGTACTGAGTGTTCTGCCCCAGTGTCAGTTAGGAAGCGTACAGGCTGGCCCCACACTGTGGCGGTCACCATGGGCTCCCGGGGGCCAAAGGAGAGGGAGCCCCGGCCCCATCAGTTATCAGGTTCCTCCAGTGCGGGGAGGGTGAGGACCTTTTTCTTTCCTGGTTTCTCCTCTGGCTTTAATGGGCATTCCTTCTTCCAGTGTCCCATTTGCTTGCAAAAAGCACATTGTTTTCTTTGTAGGGGAGCCCGCTCACCTTTTTGGCCTTTCTGGCGGAGACCTGGGGTCCCCTGGTTGGTGCTCTGTGATGGGGGCCCTTCCTTCTTGGCTCCTTGGATGACAGCCACTAAGATCTTTGCCTGTCTTTTGGATGCTTTCTCAGCAGCCCTTTCAGCTGCCTGAGCTGCCTGTTTTTGCTTTTCAAACTCTCGATTGTCAAAAACTTTCTGGGCTACCTCTAAAATTTGGCTGATGTTCATTCCAGCAAATCCTTCCAGACTTTGTAATTTTCTTTTAATATCAGGGGCTGCCTGAGCCACAAATGCCAAATCAACAGCACAGCTAATCTCGGGAGCCGCCAGGTCGAAAGGGGTGTAAGTCCAATAGGCCTCTTGGAGGCATTCTAAAAATGCTCCAGGTGACTCATCAGGCCCCTGGACAACTTCAGTCGTCTTAGACAAATTTATGGGTTTTTGAGTGGCTCCCTGATCACCACAAGGAGATACCAGTGAAAATCATCTAAAGCTCTCTTCCCGCCCAAGGAGTTTGGATTCCAATCAGGCTGGGTAGAGCGAAAAACCTCCTCAAGGAGGTCTTGGGCTTCCTCCTCTGGTCTACTGGCTGATACAAGGAAATACTTTCTGGCTTCTCTTCATCAGGGGAACCGGCCCCCGATATTTCAACATAGGTTCTTTTCTATTTTCCCTAAATGTCAGCTGGTCTGAGAAATAAAGGGAAAGAGTACGAAAGAGAGAAATTTTAAAGCTGGGTGTCCAGGGGAGACATCACATGTTGGCAGGTTCTGTGATGCCCCCCAAGCCGCAAAACCAGCAAGTTTTTATTACGGATTTCAAAGGGAAGGGAGTGTATGAATAGGGTGTGGGTCACAGAGATCACATGCTTCACAAGGCAATAAAATATCACAAGGCAAATGGGGGCAGAGCAAGATCACAGGACCATGGTGAAATTAAAATTGCCAATGGTTTCATGTCCCACTGGGCACGATTGTCATTGATAGCATCTTACCAGGAGACAGGGTTTGAGAGCAGACAACTGGCATGACTAAAATTTACTAGGCAGGAATTTCCTCATCCTAACAGGGCCTGGGGGCGCTACAGGAGACTGGGGCTTATTTCATCCCTTATCTACAACCGTAAAAGACAGACACTCCTAGAGTGGCCATTGTAGAGACCTCCTCCTAGGAATGCATCCTCTTTCTCAGGGCTGTGCCTTGCTAAGAAAAAGAATTCAGTGATATTTCTCCTATTCGCTTTTGTAAGAAGAGAAATATGGCTCTGTTCTGCCTGGCTCTCAGGCAGTCAGACCTAATGGTTATCTCCCTTGTTTGCTGAACATCACTGTTATCCTGTTCTTTTTTCAAGATGCCCAGATTTCATATTGTTTAAACATGCTTTACAATTTGTACAGTTAACGCAATCATCACAGGGTCCTGAGGTGACATACATGCTCAGCTTACGAAGATGACGGGATTAAGAGATTAAAGACAGGCATAGGAAATCACAAGCGTATTGACTGGGGCAGTGATAAATGTCCATGAAATTTTCACAATTTATGTTCAGAGATTGCAGTAAAGACAGGTGTAAGAAATTATAAAAGTATTAATTTGGGGAACTAATAAACGTCCACGAAATCTTCACAATTTATGTTCTTCTGCCGCAGCTTCAGCCGGTCCCTCCTTTTGGGGTCCCTGACTTCCTGCAACAGAAGGCAGAGAGCCTGAGGTGAGGAAGAGCCTGCGGCATTCCACTCCTTCCAGTTTGGGGCTAGAGCAAAGGGCAGAGTGTTGGTAAGTGGTGAGAGACAAGGCTGAGTAACTTGACAGGAATCACGTTGACATGGGTGTTTTTATTCCATGGTGAAAAATTTGGAACTTTTCCTGAGAACAAATGTAAGCCAATGAGACAGTAAATGACAGGAGATTTAAAATGTCACCTGTCAAGTGACTGCTTATAAATGGTTATTACTTGGCTAAGGATTTCTAAATGAGCCTGAGATCTGTTGGCCTTCAGTCTCTACCAAAACCCTGAGAACTTGATGATGCCTTTGTTTTCTGAGAATTGCTTCACTGTGCTGGCTGACAGTTCCATGAGGATGGTAAAAGTGAAGAAAGTGTAGAACCAGTAAAAAAAGAGATGCATAGACTTCTTGGAAGTTTTTTAAGCTATGGAACATGTTGAATTAACGGTGCATGAGCTTAGTCTTCACTGTGAAAGTTTTTTTCACATCTTTCATTAGATGTTTCTAAGAAAAAATATACTTAATGTAGCATCTACTAACCCAGCAATGAAAAGGAATGGCATTTACTGTACACTTTATTTCTAAAATAAACCTAAATTTAATAAATTTTGGCAACATGCTTTTCTTTGTTTCTCTAATTATTTGTTCTACGCAGTCTGGCTCCATCTAAAATAAGTAAAAATAACAATAATGTTTAAGTTAAATGAGAGACATTATCATGAGAATAATGTCACTTATAAAATATGGCCGTTAGTATTTTTAGTGATTAGACATAACTTGAAGTTTGCTTAAATAGAAAAATAATTACATAAATAAAGTAAAATTTCTACTTAAGTTTAGATAATAGAGGATATACCTGTGTAATGCTGTTTAGATTAATCTGACAAAAATACAGTTAATATTGATCTATTGCATATACATAATTTTAGAAAGGTGGTGTTTTATTAGTACAAACGTTAAACAATGGCTGGGTGTGGTGACTCATGCCTGTAATCCCAGCACTTTGGGAGGTCAAGGTGGGCAGATCACAAGGTCAAGAGATTGAGACCATCCTGGCCAACATGGTGAAACTCCGATTCTACTAAAAATACAAAAATTAGCTGGTTGTGGTGGTGCACGCCTGTAGTCCCAGCTACTCAGGAGGCTGAGGCAGGAGAATCACTTGAACCTGGGAGGCGGAGGTTGCAGTGAGCCAAGATCACACCACTGCACTCCAGCCTGATGACAAAGTGAAACTCTGTCTCAAAAAAAAAAAAAAAAAAAAAAGGTTAAACAATTAAAGTCATATTTTGCAATTTTGCAATGAATGCATTGCTTTGAAATTCTTAGCAAAACTCTACTCTTTATGAAAGTTCAGTCCTGAGGGGGCACCTAAGATGGCCGAATAGGAACAGCTCCAGCCTCAAACTCCCAGCGTGAGTAACACAGAAGATGGATGATTTCTGCATTTTCAACTGAGGTACCAGGTTCAACTCACTGGGGCATGTCGGACAGTCGATGCTGGTCCATGGGTACAGCCCAACCAGCGAGAGCTGAAGCAGGGCGAGGCATCGCCTCACCTGGGAAGTGCAAGGGGGAAGGGAATTCCTTTTCCTAACCAAGGGAAATTGAGACACACAGCACCTGGAAAATCCCACCCTAATACTGCACTTTACCAAGGGTGTTAGCAAATGGCACATCAGGAGATTATATCCCACACCTGGCCCAGAGGGTTCCACGCCCACGGAGCCTGCCTCATTGCTAGCACAGCAGTCTGAGATCCAACTGCAAGGTGGCAGTGAGGCTGGGGGAGGTGTGCCTGCCATTGCTGAGGCTTAAGTAGGTAAAGCCTCCAGGAAGCTCGAACTGGGTGGAGCCCACCGCAGCTCAAGGAGGCCTGCCTGCCTCTGTAGACTCCACCTCTGGGGACAGGGCATAGCTAAACAAAAAGCAGCAGAAACCTCTGCAGATGTAAAAGTCCCTGTCTGATAGCTTTGAAGAGAGCAGTGGTTCTCCCAGCACGGAGGTTGAGATCTGAGAATGGACAGACTGCCTGCTCAAATGGGTCCCTGACCCCTGAGTAGCCTAACTAGGAGACATCCCCAACTAGGTGCAGACCAACACCTCACACCTCGCAAGACTGGGTACACCCCGAGACGAAGCTTCCAGAGCAAGAATCAGACAGCAACATTCACTGTTCAGCAATATTCTATCTTCTGCAGCCTCCGCTGCTGATACCCAGGCAAACAGGGTCTAGAGTGGACCTCAAGCAAACTCCAACAGACCTGCAGCTGAGGGTCCTGACTGTTAGAAGGAAAACTAACAAACAGAAAGGACACCTACACCAAAACCCCATCAGTACATCACCATCATCAAAGACCAAAGGCAGATAAAACCACAAAGATGGGGAAAAAGCAGTGCAGAAAAGCTGGAAATTCAGAAAATCAGAGCACATCTCCCCCGGCAAAGGAATGCAGCTCATCGCCAGTAATGGAACAAAGCTGGATGGAGAATGACTTTGACAAGTTGAGAGAAGAAGACTTCAGTCCATCAAACTTCTCAGAGCTAAAGGAGGAACTACGTAACCAGCACAAAGAAACTAAAAACTCTGAAAAAAGAATGGATGAATGGATAACTAGAATAATCAATGCAGAGAAGACCTTAAAAGAACTGATAGAGATGAAAACCATAACACGAGAACTACGTGACAAATGCACAAGCTTCAGTAACTGACTCGATCAACTGGAAGAAAGTTTCAGTGATTTAAGATCAAATGAATGAAATGAAGCAAGAGAGAAGTGTAGAGAAAAAAAGAGTAAAAAGAAATGAACAAAGCCTCCAAGAAATATGGGATTATGTGAAAAGACCAAATCTACGTCTGATTGGGGTGCCTGAAAGTGACAGGGAAAATGGAACCAAGTTGGAAAACACTCTGCAGGATATCATCCAGGAGAACTTCCCCAACCTAGTAAGGCAGGCCAACATTCAAATTCAGGAAATACAAAGAATGCCACAAAGATACTCCTCGAGAAGAGCAACTCCAAGACACATAATTGCCAGATTCACCAAAGTTGAAATGAAGGAAAAAATCTTAAGGGCAGCCAGAGAGAAAGGTCGGGTTACCCACAAAGGGAAGCCCATCAGACTAATAGCAGATCTCTCGGCAGAAACTCTACAAGCCAGAAGAGAGTGGGGGCCAATATTCAACATTCTTAAAGAAAAGAATTTTCAACCCAGAATTTCATATCCAGCCAAACTAAGTTTCATCAGTGAAGTAGAAATAAAATCCTTTACAGATAAGCAAATGCTTAGAGATTTTGTCACCACCAGGCCTGCCCTACAAGAGATCCTGAAGGAAGCACTAAACATGGAAAGGAACAACCGGTACCAGCCATTGCAAAAACATGCCAAAATGTAAAGACCATCGAGGCTAGGAAGAAACTGCATCAACTAACGAGCAAAATAACCAGCTAATATCACAACGACAGGATCAAGTTCACACATAACAATATTAACCTTAAATGTAAATGGACTAAATGCTCCAATTAAAAGACACAGACTGGCAAACTGGATAAAGAGTCAAGACCCATCAGTCTGCTGTATTCAGGAGACCCATCTCACATGCAGAGACACACATAGGCTCAAAATAAAGGGATGGAGGAAGATCTATCAAGCAAATGGAAAACAAAAAAAAGCAGGGGTTGCAATCCTAGTCTCTGATAAAACAGACCTTAAGCCATCAAAAATCAAAAGAGACAAAGAAGGCCATTACATAATTGTAAAGGGATCAATTCAACAGGAAGAGCTAACTATCCTAAATATATATGCACCCAATACAAGAGCACCCAGATTCATAAAGCAAGTCCTTAGAGACTGACAAAGAGACTTAGACTCCCATACAATAATAATGGGAGACTTCAACACCCCACTGTCAACATTAGACAGATCAACGAGACAGAAAGTTAACAAGGATACCCAGGAATTGAACTCAACTCTGCACCAAGCAGACCTAATAGACATCTACAGAACTCTCCACCCCAAATCAACAGAATATACATTCTTCTCAGCACCACATTGCACCTATTCAAAAATTGACCATATGGTTGGAAGTAAAGCACTCCTCAGCAAATGTACAAGAACAGAAATTATAACAAACTGCCTCTCAGACCACAGTGCAATCAAACTAGAATTCAGGACTAAGAAAATCAATCAAAACCGCTCAACTACATGGAAACTGAACAACCTGCTCCTGAATGACTACTGGGTATATAACGAAATGAAGGCAGAAATAAAGATGTTCTTTGAAACCAATGAGAACAAAGATACAACATACCAGAATCTCTGGGACACATTTAAAGCAGTGTGTAGAGGGAAATTTATAGCACTAAATGCCCACAAGAGAAAGCTGGAAAGATCTAAAATTGACAACCTAACATCACAATTAAAAGAACTAGAGAAGCAAGAGCAAACACATTCAAAAGCTAGCAGAAGGCTAGAAATAACTAAGATCAGAGCAGAACTGAAGGAGATAGAGACACAGAAAACTCTCCAAAAAATCAATGAATCCAGGAGCTGGTTTTTTGAAAAGATCAACAAAATTGATAGACCGCTAGCAAGACTAATAAACAGAGAAGAATCAAATAGATGCAATAAAAAATGATAAAGAGGATATCACCACCGACCCCACAGAAATATAAACTACCATCAGAGAATACTATAAACACCTCTACGCAAATAAACTAGAAAACCTAGAAGAAATGGATAATTTCCTGGACAGTTACACTCTTCCAAGACTAAACCAGGAAGAAATTGAATCCCTGAATAGACCAATAGCAGGCTCTGAAATTGAGGCAATAATTAATAGCCTACCAACCAAAAAAAGTCCAGGACCAGACAGATTCACAGCCGAATTCTACTGGAGGTACAAGGAGGAGCTGGTACCATTCCTTCTGAAACTATTCCAATCAATAGAAAAAGAGGGAATCCTCCCTAACTCATTTTATAAGGCCAACATCATCCTGATACCAAAGCCTGGCAGAGACACAACAAAAAGAATTTTAGACCAATATCCCTGATGAACATCGATGCAAAAATCATCAATAAAATACCGGCAAACCGAGGGCGGAGCAAGATGGCCGAATAGGAACAGCTCCAGTCTCCAGCTCCCAGCGCGAGCGACACAGAAGACCGGTGATTTCTGCATTTTCTTTCTTTTTTTTTTTTTTTTTTTTGA
>NC_037673.1:177621280-177623221 GCF_003255815.1 Theropithecus gelada
AGAGTCAAGACCCATCAGTCTGCTGTATTCAGGAGACCCATCTCACACGCAGAGACATACACAGGCTCAAAATAAAGGGATGGAGGAAGATTTACCAAGCAAATGGAGAACAAAAAAAAGCAGGGGTTGCAATACTAGTCTCTGATAAAATAGACTTTAAACCATCAAAGATCAAAAGAGACAAAGAAGGCCATTACATAATTGTAAAGGGATCAATTCAACAGGAAGAGCTAACTATCCTAAATATATATGCACCCAATACAAGAGCACCCAGATTCATAAAGCAAGTCCTTAGAGACTTACAAAGGGACTTAGACTCCCATACAATAATAATGGGAGATTTTAGCACTCCACTGTCAACATTAGACAGATCAACGAGACAGAAAGTTAACAAGGATATCCAGGAATTGAACTCATCTCTGCAGCAAGCAGACCTAATAGACATCTATAGAACTCTCCACCCCAAATCAACAGAATATACATTCTTCTCAGCATCACATCGCACTTATTCCAAAATTGACCACATAATTGGAAGTAAAGCACTCCTCAGCAAATGTACAAGAACAGAAATTATAACAAACTGTCTCTCAGACCACAGTGCAATCAAACTAGAACTCAGGACTAAGAAAATCAATCAAAACCGCTCAACTACATGGAAACTGAACAACCTGCTCCTGAATGACTACTGGGTACATCACGAAATGAAGGCAGAAATAAAGATGTTCTTTGAAACCAATGAGAACAAAGATACAACATACCAGAATCTCTGGGACACATTTAAAGCAGTGTGTAGAGGGAAATTTATAGCACTAAATGCCCACAAGAGAAAGCAGGAAAGATCTAAAATTGACACTCTAACATCACAATTAAAAGAACTAGAGAAGCAAGAGCAAACACATTCGAAAGCTAGCAGAAGGCAAGAAATAACTTAAGATCAGAGCAGAACTGAAGGAGATAGAGACACAAAAAACCCTCCAAAAAATCAATGAATCCAGGAGTTGGTTTTTTGAAAAGATCACCAAAATTGACAGACCGCTAGCAAGACTAATAAAGAAGAAAAGAGAAGAATCAAATAGACGCAAGAAAAAATGATAAAGGGGATATCACCACCGACCCCACAGAAATACAAACTACCATCAGAGAATACTATGAACACCTCTATGCAAATAAACTAGAAAATCTAGAAGAAATGGATAATTTCCTGGACACTTACACTCTTCCAAGACTAAACCAGGAAGAAGTTGAATCCCTGAATAGACCAATAGCAGGCTCTGAAATTGAGGCAAAAATTTATAGCCTACCAACCAAAAAAAGTCCAGGACCAGATGGATTCACAACTGAATTCTACCAGAGGTACAAGGAGGAGCTGGTACCATTCCTTCTGAAACTATTCCAATCAATAGAAAAAGAGGGAATCCTCCCTAACTCATTTTATGAGGCCAACATCATCCTGATACCAAAGCCTGGCAGAGACACAACAAAAAAAGAGAATTTTAGACCAATATCCCTGATGAACATCGATGCAAAAATCCTCAATAAAATACTGGCAAACCGGATTCAACAACACATCAAAAAGCTTATCCACCATGATCAAGTGGGCTTCATCCCTGGGATGCAAGGCTGGTTCAACATTCGCAAATCAATAAACATAATCCAGCATATAAACAGAACCAAAGACAAGAACCACATGATTATCTCAATAGATGCAGAAAAGGCTTTTGACAAAATTCAACAGCCCTTCATGCTAAAAACGCTCAATAAATTCGGTATTGATGGAACGTACCTCAAAATAATAAGAGCTATTTATGACAAACCCACAGCCAATATCATACTGAATGGGCAAAAACTGGAAAAATTCCCTTTGAAAACTGGCACAAGACAGGGATGCCCTCTCTCACCACTCCTATTCAACATAGTGTTGGAAGTTCTGGCTAGGGCAAT